>NC_041344.1:24951257-25178757 GCF_004354835.1 Perca flavescens | reverse complement strand
ACCACAACCCACCCTCTGTTTAGCTCACATTTGTGATTTCACTGTCGAGTTATATTGCAGTCATGTTACATCATCAGAATAGGAAGATCAGCAAAACCATTATTTTTTCCCATTATTTAGTTCACGCATTATTCCAAGATGGTTAGCCCACTGCTAGCCCTGTTGTTACATCATTTAAAGATGTAAAGCCTAAATGTACTACTTTTACAGTTTTGCTTATTTGGAGCAGTGTACTGTCAAGTGAAACAAACTGTGTATACTGTAAGTCCTTTCAAATGAACAGAAATATTTTTGTAATAGGGTTGATATTGGATTTCTTTTAGATATAGCTTAACCTCCAGCAATGGTATCTTATTGGTATCTCCAATTCAATATCAAGTCACATAGGCTGACGTAAACAAAACAACAAAAATGATCTGAATGGGGCATTGTATGGGTGTCATTTAAAAAATTGTGATACCAATACCAGTATCCTTAAAGGACAAATCCGGTGCAAAATGAATCTAGGGGTTAATAACACATGTGTACCGAGTCGACTGTTCTCTGGGATTTGTTTTCATGCTAATCGAATGTGACCAGTTTTAGCGCAAACCGCTGATTAGCTTATAACGCTAGTCGTCGGGGCATGGTTAAAGTAAAATGAAATCGCTATTTCTATACTACTAACAACACTCAAAATAGCACCACACTTCCACGGTAGCATAATGAGGGTCCCTACATGTAAACCGAAGCATTGAGAACTTTGTAAGTGTACAGACAGTTAAATTAAAAAGATTGTTTAGAAAGACAATACCGTTCACGTATATAGGCACGCGCCATCTTGGGAAGACAGTCACAAGCAGTTGAACTGGTTACACGGCATTCATCGTTTGACTGCTCATGACTCTTTTCCCAAGATGGTGCCTGCCTGTATATGTGAACGGTACTGTCAATTTCTTTTTACTTTATCCATGCCCCGACAACTACCATTATAAGCTAATTAGCGGTTTGCGCTAAAACTGGTCACATTTGATTGGCATGAAACCGTATCCCAGAGAACGGTCGACTCGGTACGCATGTGTTATTATCCCCTAAGTTCATTTTACGCCGGATTTGCCCTTTAAGAGGATAACAATACCAAAAAAGTAGGGGAGAGCCGGGACAGTTGAAAGACTTTTTGATTAAACGTAATTTACAAAGCGATCGTATCGCATCGAAAGCTAATATTTTGTCACTAGCAACCTACACCTGTCCTCTGTCAAATACACAGCCCGTCAGTCTCCATAGGATAACATGGGAAAACTCGACCCCCTACCTGGTGGGGGCCCAAATATATTTTCATCTTTCTAAAACTGCTTTTCCATGTCTCCCCTCCATAAATTATTGTATAAACACAGACATTTGTGCAATTACTTAAAATACATGGAGTTACAGACAGGTCGGGGACAGTTGATACAGCTGTTTCAACCGTCCCGACATCAACATATGCCATTATAACCTGTTTTGCTTTCCATGTAAACAAGCATGCAATATGAAAGTCTGGGATTGTGGAGAACACTAAATGGTCTACTGAATAAGCATGTAGTCAAACCTTTAAATGAAAAACACTCATTAATAATCGAAAAAATTTAACCGCTAATGAAGTTTACTTTCGACCATCAAAACTTGTTTATCGCCTGTAACTCCGTGATAAAAGGAACTAACAGGAAGATATTTGGCTGATAGAAGGAGGTTAACATGCTCTATGTTTTGACCTAAGGAAGTCAGTCTGTCATCATTGCACTCGGAGAAAATTGGAATGTTTCATCCGTCCCGCGTTTCAATCGTCCCGGCTCTCCCCTACTTCATGTGATACCTTTTTTTCCTACTTTATTCAATACCCATCATGTAAATGGAAGCGATCAGTTGTGTAAAATGCCACCACCACTCCTTCCCATCCAAATGATTTTTAGAAGAATACATTTTGAAAGTGTTCAAGTTTCCTTTGAACGTTTTGGTGGCATCTCACCAAGCTAAACTGCCAACTCCCTGAAATACACCACGCTCGACTCCACACCCCACAGACTGTATGGGTTGTAGCTGCTGTGGTAGTGGGCCAATCACACATCATTGAGAGACTTCAGATACAGTATTAGGGAACCACTAAGGTCTATATAAAAGAGACTTCAGATACAGTATTAGGGGACCACTAAGGTCTATATAAAAGAGACTTCAGATACAGTATTAGGGAACCACTAAGGTCTATATAAAAGAGACTTCAGATACAGTATTAGGGGACCACTAAGGTCTATATAAAAGAGACTTCAGATACAGTATTAGGGGACCACTAAGGTCTATATAAAAGAGACTTCAGATACAGTATTAGGGGACCACTAAGGTCTATATAAAAGAGACTTCAGATACAGTATTAGGGAACCACTAAGGTCTATATAAAAGAGACTTCAGATACAGTATTAGGGGACCACTAAGGTCTATATAAAAGCATCCAAATAGCACCATATCATGGGACCTTTAAGTTAGTTTTAGGTTTATGTAATTGTGCTTACCACCTGTGGCACCTGTGACAATTCTGGTTATCTCTCAGGGTGATCTGCATGAAGAACGACTTTGCATTATTTCCCACGGGACAGTGAACGCTGCACACATTTATCTACCGAGAACACACAGGCTTGGACAACAAGTACGTAGCTTCACAGCTGAGGAGGACCGGGAGTGCTTTTAAGATAAATATATATGGGTTGTATATTAACCCTATGTGAACGGATGCTTCACATATGACCGAGCAGAGTATCAGGAGCAGCAGCAGTAACGGGAGCAGCGGTTGTACCGGGAGCGTTGCGCGCCTGGCCAATAAATGCAATTGAAGGGCGGGTCTTGGCGTGGCCATAGTGAGATTCGTAATATCGCGAGCGGCACCGGGAGCTGGACGGCCACTGCTGAAGGCTTCCCTGCGGACTGCAAACGTGTGACGGCCAGGAAGAAGTTTTGGCAGAGTAGAAAGTATAGATAATTGCTGCAAAATGTAACGAAGTAAAAGTCCAAAGTATGCACTATTGATTTTCCTTAAAGGAACACGCCGACTTATTGGGAGTTTAGCTTATTCACTGTAACCCCCAGAGTAAGACAAGTCGATACATACCCTTCTCATCTCTGTGCGTGCTGTAACACTGTCTGACGACTCCAGCATTAGCTTAGCCTAGCACAGATCCTGCAGGTAACTGGTTCCAACTAGCCTACTGCACCGAATTGTGACAAAAGTGACAAAATAACGCCAACATGTTCCTATTTACATGTTGTGATTTGTATAGTCACAGCGTGTGCAAAAAACAACGTAACATGAGACACAGCCATCTTCTAACCGTAAACAAACCGTAAACAATTATTCTCAGACAGGCTTGCTGCGAGCATATCACTCCGCCCAAGTACTATATTCTTCCGCCTGAGAATATTGTTCCCGGTTTGTTTACAGTTAGAAGACGGCTGTGTCTCATGTTACGTTGTTTTTTGTACACGCTGTCACTCTACAAATCACAACACGTAAATAGGAACATGTTGGCGTTATTTTGTCACTTCTTCGGAGCAGTAGGATTACTGGAACCATTCACCTGCATGTTCTGTGCTGGCCTGATGCCACTGGAGCCGTCAGACAGCCTTACAGCACGCACAGAGATGAGAAGGGTATGTATCGACTTATCTAACTCTGGGGGTTACGGTGAATAAGCTAAATTCCCAATAAGTCGGCGTGTTCCTTTAAGTAAAGTACAGATATGTGAGAAATGTAATAGTAGAAGTAGAAGTATTTGTATTTTGTTACATTTCAACACTGGAAACAAGACAAGACCCCAGGAAGTCACTGTGCCCAGCAGACACCCAGCGCCCCGTAAAACCACATGATTAAACACACTGGATATAGCATGTTAGTTAGTGAGCTTTAGAGGTGCTGGTGAACATTTGTTGTTACCTTTGGAAAGAGCCAGGCTAGCTGTTTCTAGTTGTATCAATCTAACCCTTGACACAAAAAAAAGCCAATACAATTATTTCACCAAAATGTCAAACTGTTCCTTTAAGATTATGTTTATAAAACTGAGAACAACGAAGTGTAAGAAAGTTATTCATGGGATCTTCGTTCTTAAACGTTGTGAAAACAGTGTTCTGAAGTGAAGTGGAACAAAAACGGGGAGGAAGTGGTTTCAATGCAAGACTTCCTCTGCTCACCGTGTTCTACCATCAGACACATGAACACAGGGGTAACGCGATGTTACTTTTCCACCTTATTTCCAATCCTCCGCTCTGTGAGAAAAGGAGGGATATTCAGAGGCAAAGGAGAGAACAGAGGACAAGCAATGAATGGATCATGAGGAAAGAAAATAGCCCCTTCTTTTCACCACAAGACACGGCCTACCGCCGCTGCCTCTTGTTAAAGCACAATAGCACCAACTGAGTACAAGTGCAAACCAGGCTCGATCTGATCCACAAACAAGGCTGCCAACACCGAGTGCCTGTCTGACCACTGAGCAGCAGCCATGCTATCTGCTGCATCCTCTGCTCCTGTCTAATAAGAGCCCCATGGAAGACCTGGAGCTGCTGAGCTCTGAGTGGGATACTATAAATGCCCTGGTCTTCCTCATCAATGATGTAGGATAAAGGGAACAGAGACAAGCTAACCCTCTTAGCCGCTGTGCAGTGCGTGCGTGCCAGTGTGTGCGTGAAAGAAGTGGACGGAGACAGACAGAGGCAGAGAGGGAGACAGGCTTAGGCTACAGGCAGCTCTTAAGAGTGTGTACAGTTTGCGTTGAGCCCTGGGAGGCCAGCCGTATTCCTCCCTATCACTTCCACTTCATTACCCCGTGAGCGGACATACATTATTCAGCTCTTCAAGCCTCAGTCCACGGGGACCGATAGAGCCTTTAACAAACACTTTCAACCTATCCCAGCTCTCGCTGATCTTCTGTCTGCGTTTCACTATCTGTTTATTTGTCGTTCATCTCTCTTTGTCTGCCTTGATTTCTGTTCATTCATATTCTTTCTCTGTGCTCCTACAACACATCCTTTACCTCTTTTCTGACCAGTTGTTTTTACAGTTTTGTTTGTCTGCTATCATTATTGTTTGGGTTCCCACAGTATGTGTGTATAAGTCAATATTTCTTTCTTTTAACCTTGCAGTAACTTTGGCCACTTGAGGGCAGTGGAAACAAGTTATGGACACAGCATTGAAATATCATCAGCTTTTAAATCGATATGGTTAATTTTATAATAGCAAACAGTTGCTTATTTACATATCCAGCAGATACAGCGCAAGCAACATTATTCATTTAGAGTTGTGCTTTTGGTCAATATAAGTCCAATATTCATTCTTTTTCGGTTTCTACCCACTCCTGAGAAAAATTTTATTCACAAGCTACCTGGCAGTATACAAAGAAGTAATTAATCCAATATTTTGACTTTTGGCGCATTAAATGTATTTTGATGCTAATTCTGAATGTGTGACTTTTGCTTGTAAAATTTTCTTCAGTAAAAGTGTCTTTCTATATCCACTGTCTGAGACATGATGACAGTTCAAAATCATGTTCATGAGCAAGTCTCATAAATTAGGAAAACTCAAGTATCAAGGAGATAAAACAATGTACAAATAGGTTTTTTTTGTTTGTTTGTTTTGTTGTTAAAGAGGCCCCCGGGGTCTGCGGAACATAAAGGTTATCTATATATACTTACATCTTTGTACTGTGAGGTTGTGTTGTCGAGAAGGCCGAAGACAACCAACAATCATTTTTATTTCCTCATGAAAGAACTTCAGTAAACCAAATGGAAGTTACAATGTGACTATTTCTTGAAAAACCCTAAATTCCTAGAAGGCTGGAGACCACCTCAGGTCATTACACTAGTGTCCATTTTAGATTGTTAGATTAGATAAGGGAATACTATGAAAAGGGTCAATCTTTCCCCAGTGTTTCACATGGCCACTTCAGTATCACTGCTTAGAGCTCAGGTGCCATCCTCTGGTGGTTTAGGGAACTACAACCTTATTGTTGTAGTGGTGTGTGTGTGTGTGTGTGTGTGTGTGTGTGTGTGTGTGTGCGTGCGTGCGTGCGTGTGTGTGTGTGTGAGAGGTTAGCCTGAGGGTGCAGTGGGCTCAGTTTGCAGTTGTTATTGACCGGGGTGAAAAGGTCTCCAACATATTTGTGACCGATGGCGGACAGTACAGTAGGCCTGATTGTCTGCGCGCACACACTTGGGTGTGGTTGTCATGTTACATCTCTGACTGGACCTCCCAGGAGTTTTAGCCGCCAGCAGTGTGAGGCCTAACATCCTACCCTACTGAGTTAACACCCTTTGTTTCAATGTGTTTTGCTACATCTTAATCAGCTTAGACATTGTTTTTTGTCACATTCCTACAGCATTTGCATCAGGACAGATCTATATGAAATACTTTGATGTTCTTTATAGATTCCAAAAATATTTTCTCCTTGTATCCCACAGAAATGGCATAAAACAGACTGAAGATATCACTATTGTATCAGTCATCATTCTACAGTGATTATCTCCACTTAAATGCCGCTGAATGTCTGATCTCCTGATTCCACATCAGGAGATTCCTCCCGAGCGTCTTACTGTGTCCAGTGACTGATCACATATCATCACAAGCTATTTCGCAAAGTATTAAGCCACCGCAAATGCTCAAAAAACCATGCTATGCGGTTGACAGTGAGCTGCATATGATAGCAGTCGATTAAGTGCTTCTTTTTGGAGCGCTGGCATTCCCCGGAGAGCAGCGGGGCAATAATTTCCTCAGATTGCCCCTGTGGGAACGAAGCTGCTGGTTTTCTATGTCCACTCCAATCACATCACTAATGGAGAGGCGGGTAAGCATCTGTGACAGTGGGAAACCAGATCTCTGCTCCCCCAGTGTGTTTGTCTGTGTGTGTGTGTGTGTGTGTGTGTGTGCCTTGCAGATAAACAGTTGGCAGGTTTCCCCTTTCCCTGTGCACTTGCATGAACACACACACACACACACACACACACACACACACACACACACACACACACACACACACACACACACACACACACACACACACACATCTGAAGGGGGGGCGCAAGCTGGACAGGGTTAATATACTCCATTAAGCTCTATTACCCTAAACGACTTGGGCAGATGAATAAGGACTCACATTACTCTGCAACTGTGTGCGTGAATGATAGTGATGCATCTCATGTGTAATTACACTGTGAAGATATGTGACCAATGAGTCATCTGTCATTATCAACGGAGTGAAAGACAGCAAAAGGCATTTCTTTTTGCACTCTGGGTTATTGTACACTGGCAGTCCTCATCTTATCTCGTAATATGTAGCCTATCTTTCCCATCTAGCCTATATCTAAGTCAGAAAAGTCTCCCTTCTTTAAAACAAGTTAAGAATTTCCCAGTATGGGGAGATCAACTTGTTTCCAATAGAATTCAATTTATTTAAAGTGTCTTCTGTAATTTATGTATTTTATTTTTGCATTTATTTATTCATTTTGATTATGTTTGTTATTATGTGTATTTTTTTTGTTTGTTTGTTTTGTTGTTAAAGAGGCCCCCAGGGTCTGCGGAACATAAAGGTTATATATATATATACTTACATCTTCGTATATATACTTACATCTTCGTGGATAGACAACGTGAGAACATCGCTGCTAGGCAACAAGTACACGCCAAAAGACTCCTTCCTAATGGTACTGTCGGCATCTAGACATCACCAAGGCTAACAATTTAGCAAGCTAGCAAGGTAGCGTAATGCCAGAAATGCATGACAGAGGAAAAAAAAGAGATGAGGCCGTCGGGAAGATCAACATTTTCCTCAAAGATATTATTATTAATAATTAACTCTATCATATTAAGTTACCATCCACCATTTCTGAAAAGGTCATCAAACCTGTTCACAACTCGTGAACTCGGATCTTTCATAAAATGTCCACGTCCGAGGTTGTGAATACCAAGACATTTATTCATATGGACTCTTCTTGTGAACACGGTAAACACTACCCCATTTGAAGGCAGCAATCCTTTTCACCATATTCACCATTTTAGTTTATTTAGCGTGATAGCAGGCTAATATTAGCTAATTAGCACTAAACACAAAGTACAGCTGAGGCTGACGGGATTCGTTTTGCCGGTATTGGGCAATGAAATAAAGTATTGGACAAGTTTTACCTCTAATTGCGCTGCATTGAAAGTTAACGCATCTTAAAAGTTATAACAATTGAATCCTCATGGGAACGTGCATGTCTGTAGAGCAGGTGGGGTGGGGTGCAGGGCAAAAAGGGGCTGGATACAACTGAAAAGAATGAGACGCCCGCACTCTGCTAATAATCCCATACGTTTATTGTGCTGCAACGTTTTGACCCTGCCGGGTTGGCCTGAGGAAGACGAGACGTTGCAGCACAATAAATGTATGGGAGTATTAGCAGAGTGCAGTTCAGTTGTATCATGCATGTCTGTGCCAGATTCCGTGGTCATTTTCAAGGATACATCCCTGAGTGTCTGTCCAATTCTTTGTGTCAATCCATCAAGTAGATGTTGAGAAATGTCCCTGAATAAATGTAAACTTTGGACTGGGAATTTCTGTACAACATTTCATGGCAATCCATTGAATAGTTCTTTAGATATTTCAGTTTGGACCAAAGTGGTGTACTAACTTTTTAGCCATACTAGCGGTGTGACCCCTACAACCGCACTAGCAATAAATCTGTCAGTACAGTCGGATCATTTTAAACCGATTCTGCCTGTGTTCTTTCTTGTGGCTTCTTTAAATCTGAAATAACTGGTATTCACTACCAAATTGAAAAGGTTGAGAACATTGACATATCATCGCATTTTGCGTTGAAAAGGCAAACATGTTAGCAAACAGTTGTTTAATTTCACATCCAGCAGTTGCGGAGCAACATTCTCCACATGCTTAACTGTATTTACCAGCAGAAACTCGCTATAATAGGGAGGAGGTCGGGGTGGATGGAACAAATACAGAACTGTTTGTGTCCCATGTGAAACCAAAAGACTCATTTGAACCTACAGTATGTACAAAACTTAACGTATATTACTCACATCACATACGTAACATACTTAACTTACGTACCGTACGTAACTTAAGGTACCTACTTTAAACCAAACCATGTTCCTTTCCTAAACCTAACCATGTAGTTTCTTTTTTTTTCACAGCTTTAAAGACGTGTTTAAAACTGCTACTGTTTCCCTCGAAAAAATAATTGAGAATGCAGTTTAGTAATTTTTAGGAGACAGGACTGCCATTTGATGCCGTGTTTGTATAAAAAAAAGATATAATTCATAGCTCCTTTGAATTGACAGAATTTTTGAGTTTTGAATTCATGAGACAAGTTCAATTGTATTAGAATCCCCACTGAAAGAAAGCAGGACTTCCAGTGTTTAATAACCGAGAAAAGATGTTGATAGAGAAAGCCGCTTGAATTCCACAATTTCTTCCTTTTTAGCGACCATTTTGGTCACCGAGAAAGTCAAGTCGAGGGCCGATTTCAAACAGATTTTTTATCCTCACACGCAGACATCGGCTGTATAAACCTACAATGTGACTTTGATGAGCGCATTCCCTGCGACATTTCCCAGGTATTTCACAAACTGAGGCACAAATGACAGAAATCGCTTAGATCACATATGAATTCATTTTGTGCAGCTTCTCCGCCCCCCCCCCCCCCCCCCTCGCTCCAATACACCAGTGTGTCTCAATGGACGCTGAACAAAGACGCAGCGAGTCCTCAGCCCCCTCAGGACTCTCGCAGCAGTACACTAAGCTAAGTTGCTACCCTATAACAAATCAGTGGATAAACATTGTTTCAAAATGGCTGAAAGGAGCCAGCGATGCGAACACTCAGCCACGAACCCTCGCTCTGTCCTAATCTGCTTCTTCCCTCAGATTATTGCCATGAATAGGCAGGCAACAAGAGAAGAGACTTATCACTCCCACCCTTTCATAGCATTTGTTGTGTGTATTTCCCCTGTATATTAAATTTGTCTCCTCTAAAAGGCATTGACAATGTTTGCTATTTGTCTGTACGGTATACTCGCAGCTGCAACACAACAATACACGCAGGCTAAGAAGCAGCACTTGGTAAACTCGGAATTGTGGAGCTTGTTGAATTACTCATGAGTTTTGATACTTTGCTTTTGTGTAAACGCTTAATTCCACTAATCCCTATGGAGGAACAGTGAATGGCGTAAATTCCCTATGATATCTCGTCTAGGCTAAACATTTGCTCACTTACGTATACATTGGGTACAGAAAATTATTCTTTTGACAACATTACAACAGATTTAACCCAGTGCCCCGCTTATCCTGCAATGACATGTATTAGCATCATTGCGTTGGGAGGTACATTTCCATTTCAAATTACAGCTCAGCAACTAGCATGCGCACACATAAAAACACACACGCACACACACTGTTCAAATGTTGCCGTTACAGAATTAATAAAGGTGGGCTGTTTAGCTGCAGAAAAAAATGCTTCACTTCTACATTTTTAAGAGCAGACATTCCATTACAAATTCAAGAAATATGAACTCGCATGTTCATTATTTCTTCAACTGTGTGTCGGGCCTTTTCTTCTCCGAGCCCCTCGAGGTCAAGCTCTGCAAAGCCTATTTGGCAATCAAATGCTGTCCCTCCCTAACCCTCTTTTTCCTCCTTTCTCCGCACACACCTCTCTTGCCCTCTTTCTCTTCCCTCGGCCCTTTCTCTGCCTCATCATCCCCCCTTCTTTCCCTTCCCCTGCCCACGTCTCTTTCCGTCCGACTGGCCCTCTCAGCGGGGCTATAGAGTCCTAACTTGTCTACATTTACCCCCTACGTTGGCTGACCAATGGGGCCGTTGCGCGGAGAGTCCCTCCTTTAGCGCCCCGCCATTCTCCCCGAGTCAGCTCATGCTCTCTGTTTTCCCAACCTTTGACCCCAGGCCATGGCAACAGGGGCAGGAATGTCAGGAGTGATTGGCAGGATAAAGAGCGCAGCCCCTCTCTCCTGCACAAGCGGATTTGAGACACTTTGAGGGGCGAACAATGGCGGATTTGGGCTTGATTGGATCACTGATGAGCTGATGACTGTCAAAAGAGCACGTCGTCTTTACATAAGCCTGATTATCTCTGCGTGGCGGAGGAGCGGAGAAGAGTACGAGGGGTAAGAGTGGGAAGGGGGGGGGGGGGTGGCAGGGAGCTCACCCCCCATGCAGAGTGCCTCGAATAGGGGATAGATCTGCACACGAGGGCCAGGCTAAGGGGCCTGGGCCTCTCTCATCCACTGGGGGGCCTTTAACAAATCTATTCAGGCGACCAGGGGCCCTCACACATGTGGCCACAATCACAGGAGGACGGCTGAGGGTGGGAGGGTGAGGGGGATGACACATGGTGGCAATCATTGTTCAATCCTCTGACCATCCCGTCAAGACAGACAGAGAAGCGGAGAGAAAAAGAACGAGGGACGGACAGAAAAGAGCAGTGGGACAGGCAAATCAAAGACAAATCCCTTCCATAATCTACCTCTTTAATAGGGATTAGAACTCACCAAAGAGCCGATATCAGAATACCAAAGCGCCAATGAAGACTCAATTCACAGTGAGAGTTTGAGGGGCTGAAACGACTCTAAAAACTACACAGACAGAGTGTTATTCAGAAGTGTTAGCGATGGGGGGTTCTCACTCGTGCGTGTACCGTGGGCTCTATTTTTGAAAAGTTTCGGGGCAGCTTGGGTGACAAACAACCAACATGAAGCAAAAAACTTTCAAACTCTGAAGAAGTTTTTTCCGGCACCCGCCAGAAAGCACTAATCATATTTTGGATCTGCTCACTTTTTCCACTCCTTTCATAACCAAACATGCTTTTGGACACGCTGTGTAACTCGATTAAACAGCCATTTGATGTCACTTTCAGCCCCATCATGCTAAGCTCACCGATATCCAAGTTTGAAAGAATAACATATTGTTTTGGGCACTTGGAAGACCAGTAGCGTGATCTGGCTGGGATAAAGTGTGGAAAAAGTGTGTATAAGAGAAAG
Source organism: Perca flavescens (assembly GCF_004354835.1). Taxonomy (NCBI): domain Eukaryota; kingdom Metazoa; phylum Chordata; class Actinopteri; order Perciformes; family Percidae; genus Perca; species Perca flavescens. Next base: position 25,166,720 of record NC_041344.1, on the reverse strand, counting down.
AGTGGCTGATAGTCTTCTCAGCGGTGCTGATGGCAGTCTGTCAGATTTGGCAGAGGAAGTGAAAATGGCCTCAAGTGTCTGGCTTCCCTCCATACTGCTCACATCAATGACAGCTCTCACTGCATCATGTCTCTTCCTCTCTCTCTCTCTCGCTCTTTCTTTCTCTCTCTCTCTCTCTCTCTCTCATTTGCTCTTTTTACACTCTAGTTTGCTCTTTCTATCTCTGGTTTTCTGACTGTGTCTCTGTCTGTGAAAAGATGCATGGGTGGATCAAGTAGGAAATACACACCTTTTGAGCAAGGCAAAAACAGTCACGGCTATTATTTCCCCATACCTCGTACACAAGTGTCAGGTAGCATTTTATTAGATGAGATGATTTATGCCCCTCTCATGTGTGCAATAAATATGCTGCTTAGCTTAGCTTATCTTAGCACAAAGAATGGAAACAAGTGGAAACAGCTAGCCTGGTTCTGTCTAAAGTGGGGTTTTTTTAAAGCTCACTTGCCCGCATGTTGTTTAATGATACAAGACCCAAAGTGTAAAAAAATAAATGTCTTGGTTTTTACAAGGAGTTGTGTGCCAACTCTTTGCAAAAAAAGGAAATTAGTATATTTCCCTAAATGTCAAACAATCCCTTTGATTTTGTTAATAGGTAAATAAAACTGTTGCACTTCAAGTTCATGATCCAGCATTCGAATAAAAAAATCAATTTTACCTAAATATAATTCCTCAAATTCCTTTGTACATGGTACTTTTGGCGGATTAAGCGATTCTGATATTACAGTAATATAGTATATCTCGCGTCAGTTCAATACTGCATGTCTTCAGTGTATTTAAATCATAGATCACTTAGAAGCAGCCAGCTTCACAGGTCCATAGTAATAGTTTTTAAATGATTGTTCAACTTGATATGGCCAAATGTTGAGCCTATTTGTAACATTTTTATAAATTTAGAGTTAGAAGAGGAGCATATTTTTGTAAAGTAAATTTTTCACACATCCATAAAGATACAAATTAGTACGTGCCAATGACTGAAGCTAAACTAGAAGTAAAGGCAGCATGGAGCCTGACTTCTGAGAACGTGACACTGTTTTGTATTATTTGGTCATTTGAGTGAAATGGTATTATAGATAGAATTCATCAGTCATAATGCCATTAGCGTCATGAAAACCATGTAACTCCAAATCAAGATGTCTGACAATGTATTTTTCAAGTAATCTGCAGGGTTTTAAAATTCTTCTTTTACTACTTTTTTTTATTTTTTTTGAAGTTTCTGTGGATTTAAATAAAAATAAAAATTTATATCACCAAATTTGGAGCTACGTGGTTTTCAGAATGCTTCGACAACATGTATATGTAGTGGGTCGGTGCCGGTGTTTGTCAGCTGAAACTTTGTAAAGTATACACCAATACATTTCTCACAGCATTTTTTTTTTGTTTTTTTTACATTTACAACTGTTAGGAATTTAAAAGTGGATTTAGCTTTAGTGTTCTGTGCCTCAGCGGGGACACACACACACACACACACACACACACACACACAGTGACAGTTGTACCTCACAAAGAACAATTCTGCTTTGCTTTTTCTGAGAGTGAGGTGGCAGCATTGAGTTAATCTGCAGGTCCATGAACCGGGTGCCTCGGATTCTGTCAGTGTGTATCGTGCCTGCTCAAATCCCCATTGGGCTGTGTACTTTACCGTTGGACTGTGTACTGTTTATACCGTACTCCAGCCAGGGCCAACGCAATAGTACCCCTTGATTGCAGTTGTCAAGAAACAAGTAGCTATTCAACACAGTGCCATGTACTTATTTCTTAGTTCTTTCCAGACCATGTAACCTTAACCAACCTGACCCAGGTAACTATTTCACTAATCTAACACAAATATGGAACATCTGCAGACTTCAGCAGTGACTGATTTTACTAAGAAGTCGTAGCCACTTTACAGTAAGCTGACTCTCAGCGCTAGACTATCAAAATCCAGTGTAAACTTAATAATTCACTTTTAAAGATGTTGTCTGCATAGCAAATTTGCAATTAAATGTAATATGTGTCTGTACGTGAACCGGAGGCTGCCCAGGCCCCTTTGAGAGGCCAGAGGACTCGAATGATGTGGCATGCCCGACCTGCTGCTAATCCAAGCATGTACACAGGACCACAGCTTTTAGAAACACTCACTATTAACAGCCCTAAGACCCCCCACCGTCCTCTCTCTCTCTCTCCCCTCTACCCTGTCTTTGGGCCTGTGAACGTCAAGGATGGCTCAGAGTGACACATCCCCTCCCCTCCCATCCACCTCCCCCTGAGCTGCCGCCCCCATACTGGCTGCTGGCCTTTCCTGCTGTCTGATCCATATTTCAGAGGCGGCAGTGGTGGCACTGAGGGGGTATAATCCAACATTAAAGCACGGGGGCCTGTGCTGAAAGCACAGGCGCAGGTTCATAGGGTCCTGGAAATCTTCAATTTCAATTTCCGCAGCGTTTGCAGTGGCTTCCAAGGCGCTGGCATAAGTCTGAGAGTTTTGGCAAGAGTGCAGATTTCAATAAGGGTGAGACTTTTTTTTTTTGCTAAGGGCTGACACTGCACGGTTTAGTTGGCAGGAAGAGTGTAAAACAAAACGAGACACAGTGCTGAAGGGGTCAATTAAAAGGTGATTGTCATTAAACAAGTGGAAATCCATAATATTATATATTAATATGTTATTGTATATTCATATCAATTTATAATTTCCTCCATAAAGCACCAAACCCTCTGTGACTTCAAACTTCATTTCTTAGAGGGAACATAATAAAAAAAGAGAATTTCTATGATGGGATTCATTCTAAGGTGCACATGAAACTGATATCGGTCAGATAAAATTATATACTGTGATCTAGTATTATAAAAATTTCGATCACGCCTAAAAAGAAAGGATGAACACTTTCTGGAAATTAAGAGTTTGGCACTTGCATTAGGGTGTTTAAGTTACCTCTCTGTTGCACTCTGGATTTTCTTGACATTTGTGACCAAACACGAACAATTTTCTTTTTTTTTACAGTGAAGAACTCTCCAAAAATAAATGACTATAATGACATTTATTTAGTTCCCAAAAAATATATTCTTTAAAGACAAATTCATATCCTGTATTTACAATTATTCAAGGTTTCCATTCACAACAAGAGGAGGCGAGGAAGAAACATAGGACATAAAGGAGAGATACAATACAAATCTGTGACAAAAACAACCATCTCTTTTGCATGTAGAAGCTAAACAGTAATACTATGACAGGCCGCGCTGTCAGAAAAATAGCCTTCGTTAAACTGTTCTCCGTTAAATAAAGTTATTCCTTTCTTTTTCCTCCCTTTGTCTTCTCATAATGTCGTTGTCAGAACTCGCTGTGGTGCTGTCCCATGGTGAGGTCTGAAGGGAGGGAACAGAACAAAAAGAAAAGGCATAGGTCAGAGGGGAAGTAAGTGCATTTCTTCAAATGTGAGGGACAAAATATGTCTCCTAAATACTTACAACAATACACTTGAGTTTCATTTTTACAGAGTATGTCAAATAATGTTAAACTCTATTCATGCAAATTAAAAAAACACTATAGGTAAATTGTTTTATGTCTTTTCACCCTCCACTACATCCCTGATGTTGCTATCAGCGTTTTCTTTGACATACATTAGCTGCATTCAGTGAGGGGGCGTGAATAAATGGCGGCAGATTATTTAAATGACATAGGTGGCGATAATTCTGCGTTGGGGAGGGGGGGGGGGTGGCGGCCCCCGCAGGATATATTAGACTGCTGCCTGACGAGGCGTTAAAGTGGGGACTCAATCAGATGATTTATGTGCTGAGCTCTGCCTCCCGCCCAGTCAGGTGTAACAGTGTTTACCTCTGCTTTAAGGTTCATTTAGCAGGAGACATGTGGAGAGAAATTGAGGTTGATAATGTCATAATGCCAAATTGATTTGAAACGCATGAGGTTACCTGTCAGTGATCAGCTGGAATGGGGACTTCAGGGAATCAGTCCTGTGGTCGCTCTCTTCGTCTGTGAAAAGAAGAATAAGACCGAATTAAATAACGACTCATTGGTTAGAATCGTCTTCGAAATTCCACTTGTAAATTGGACTTATATTGTCCCGTAGATAATTATTTTTGTTGGATCAGTTTTTGTTGACATGCGCGTCCCAGTGGCTCTACTGAGGCCTGTTCAGTAAACATATTCATTAAAAGAGGCTCGTGCGATCAAATGCAGCCCATACCATCTCTTTTTGGACTGAAGCTTCCTGACGACTCTACATCACTGTCGTCCTCCGTCCCCGAAGTTCCGGGGCCAGCCGCCGCCTGCCGTGCGTCATGACGCACAACCGGCACCGCGCCGTGGAGAGGCAGGTGTCCGGCCGGCGCCCCGCCGAGGAGCGACCTCATGTTCAAAAGAGAGTTGGCATTCAGAAAAGCCGCGTTGGCCCAGTTGTGCAGCTTGCCAATCTGGCACGTATAAATCCCATGACCCGGGAGTAAGGCCGGGTGGCCGGCGGAGGCCAAAGCCGCGTGGTGCGCATGGGCCGCGGGGGAAGGTTTGTGAGAGCTGTCCGGGGCCGTGGCTGTCTCGGCCAGGGACCAGATTTTGGGTTTGCTCTGCGGTGGTCTCTGGCACTCCTGTCTGCTGGGAGAAAGATCCACTGCGAGTTTGACAACAGGCGATCTGTTGAGAGAAATAGCCGCCTCCACTCCTCTCAGGCCGTCCACAGAAAGTGTCCTGCTGCTCACGGAGCTCTTCGGCTCCGAGGCCTGCTCTCTGTCGGCCAGGCCTGCCTCTGCCTCTCCCTCTGCCTCTCCCTCTCCCTTCCCGGAGCCCGGCTCCCCGGCTCGCTGCTCCTCGGGTCTCTCGATATCGACAGTTTCCAAATCAATTTCCTCCTCTTCGTCTTCGTCGTCGCTGCCGTTCTTGCCGTGCTCGTCCTCGTTGTCGCTGCTGAAGATGCGGCCGTCCCGGTCCTCGGCGCTGCGGCCCCAGGTTACCTTGTTCTCCTTCTTCAGGCGTCTGCGGGCGTTCGCGAACCACGTCGACACCTGGAAGAAAGGTGTCACGAATTATAAAATCAGAATAAAATCACCACTCCATTGACAATACAGAGCAGCAAAGTGGAAATATAAAATGATTAAATGTGTAAAAATGCTCATTATTAATTTGTCATTGAACGAGCTTTGCAATCAAAAATATCTGGAGACTTTTTTTTCTCTCTCGGGCTGGGAGTGTGACTTTATGCAAGTCACACAACTGCATTCACATATTAAGTAATGTAACAAGTATGAACTATCGCTCTTAGAGGAAGTGATAAGTATGACATAACTTTTGAAAAACAAGCACATGAATTTATCCTTCTGTGTGGAGACTGATGTCGTATCAAATGGCCCCCAGGTTCCATAGGGCCCCTAATAAAAACACTGGTCTGATTTTTCCAAATGTTTATTAATGCAGGCCCCAGCTGAAATATCACACATTACCCACCTGTGTGAGTGTCATCCGGGTGATTATAGCAAGCATTATCTTCTCTCCTTTGGTGGGGTAGGGGTTCTTCTGGTGCTCCTGCAGCCAGGCCTTCAGGGTGCTGGTGGTCTCCCGGGTGGCCGTCTTGGCCCTGGACGGGTCACCGTACGGGTACTGGCCGTATGGGTAGAAGCCTTGGGCGGCGTGGACAGGTAGAGAGGCAGGGTGGGACCCCGGGCTGTCCTTCAGCTCATACTGGGAGCCCTGAAATGGTGTGAGAGGGAGAGAGAGAGAGAGGTGACAACTTGTTGAGCGACTGGGGTCGAAAATGATTTCCTCTGCAGGTTCAGAGAGTAAAAAAATCTACATTTTGAATTTGTATTTCTGCTGCTGTAAAAAAAGTTTTGAAAAGTTTCAATATTCCGTCAATTGGACACCAAATGGGCTATTCATCAGATCAGGAATTAGACATATCTCGAATTAAGAAAATAGCCAATTACAATTATTATTATATTTTCTACAATGTTTGCCTTTTCAAATTCAATCTATTTAAACATTTCAATATTTGTTTCGATTTGACACACACACAAGGGCCATATTCAATTTCTAAACGGTCTGTGAACATAATGTTTCTTACACTATCAATTATTCATTGTGTTTTATTAAATTAATAAACGATGGCTTACAGTAGATTACATCTAAATTACCCGTGATTTTTACCCCTTAAAATTTCCACAACAAAACTTTTAATTATAACCTTAAAGATAACGCATTTCTCGTATGTCTTATGATTCAATAATTAGCCACAAAGAACCTATCTACATACTGTATATTAAGCATCAAAAGCATAAAGATAATGAACCCTTTAATGACGAATTAATTAGCTTAATAAAATGTGTATTTATTAGCGATTGTGAAGCCACAAATATCCCAGAAAAAAACAATAGTCTGTATTTACATATCGTAATCCCTTTGCATTAGCGCATTAGTTTACAATAAACAAGAGCTGAGCCACACCAAAAAAAGCAGTGACGGTCTGTCATTAACACCTGAGCTGCTTCAGCTGTAGTAAGCGTCAAACTCTCACCATCTGGGTTATGAGGGCGAGGTCTGTGGCTCCGCTGTACGGCAGGAAGGCACTGTAGTTGTGAGCCGCCCACGGGCTCCCGTACATCCCAAGCATGGAGCCGACAGCCGCGGCGGTAGCGGACGAGCTCACGCCGCCTTCAGTAACTCCTTCCCGGGCAGAGGCCGGTCGCTCGCCCCCGTACACCTCATGTGAGGCACTGAGGAACTGGGGGTACCCCAGCTGAGGGAAAGACATGTCCGGAAAACACGCACTGTAAAAATCTCTCTCAAAGCCAAAGTCACACAACAGCAAGAGGAGGCAGGACACACACCAAAAAAATAAATAAAAAAAAATAGAAAGTAGCAATCCTCAGAAAGAAGTAGAAGAAGGATGAAGGGGGTGTCTAAATCACCAGAGTCCCCCCTTTAAGAAAACTGTCAAGCTTCCCCACTTCCACCGACCCGGAGTTGTGTCAGAGCCGCAGTTTTGGCACCTCGAGTGCGGAGTGATGCGTGTATCTGGCCGCGGGAGCTTCTGGATGTGGAGCTGACTGACTGATTGGCAGCCTACTTAAGCACCAAGCTCCTCCTATGCCCGGGGCAGGCGATTAGTGCATTGGTTAGCCTAGGTCGTGTGTGTGTGTGTGTGTGTGTGTGTGAGATCTAATTTCTGCAGTCTTCACTGTGTCTATACAGAAAAGAAAACCTGTGAAGTGTGTGCAATGTGTACATGTGTGTGCAGTGTATATTTGCTTTTTATGTCGCCGGTATGACTTTATTTAACAAACCTCTGCCTTTATAGACAGTTTCTTATTGTTCACATATGGTTATTATAATAATAATAATAATAATAATAATAATAATAATAATAATAATAATAATATTAATAATATTATTAATAATAATAATAATAATAAGAGAGAACAACTGTTGCTATTTTAACAACCAGCAACTATAACTGTTTTGACATAGCCTATCTTTATTTTAGGTCATTTTTTTCCCTCCACGCTTTGACAGCTGATCGCAGGGTATGCCGGGACATTCTGTCCAGCAGATGGGCCGGGAGGCATCGATATGCTCGGCCAGATCCGAGAGGAATGTCCGTGATTATCGACGGAAGTCAGTGGAGCATATTTTCAGAGCGAAGATAAAGGAGTATGGAGGTAATGACAGAGATTGACGAGGATAAAAGATAGCAGAGATATGGAGCACACAGGAGCTGTGGAGTGGAACGTGACAGATGTTTGTTGAGAAGAATGGACTACTGTACTCTGGTTAGGACTACGTAGATATAAAGTCACTGATGTTGTAGAGTATATTAGGAAATAAAAAAACAAGGTAAACGTATAGGCTATACATTTGATTTGATTTCATGTGATGCAAAAAAAAATAATCTAAACATTTATGTGGAAGAAGTGGAAAAATTGGAAGGATACAGATTGATGTTTTCTCATTGAAAGTCTCACGATCAAAACAGCAACTCTGTTTCAATATGCTCCTTTGAACTCACACATGCACACTGTCAAACTCACACACACACACACACACATTTGGTTAGTGCTAATGAGGTTGAGCACCCTGCGCCCTGCTTGGTGGCCCTGTGGCCCTCCTGGGTTCCCTCAGAGGTTAGCTGTGTAATTACTCCATCCCCATAAATACAGATTCATCATTTCACACAGGAGCCCCTGATGAGCTTGGCTGAGCTGAGAGAGAGAGAGAGAGAGAGAGAGAGAGAGAGAGAGAGAGAGAGAGAGATGGAGAGAAGAGAGGAAGGGGTGGTGGGGAGGGAGGGAGGGAGGGAGGGAGGGAGGATCTAATGATTTAATTACAGTGCTTAAAGCCCACTCTGGCTAAGTGATGGTCCTCTCTGTCTCTTTCTCCCGTTCTCTTCCCTCCTCAGCGCTGGCACCTAAAGGGCTTTACTCATGAATCTCAAAGCTGTTTTCCTAAACACATATTATGACGAGCACCGCCGCCACCACTGCTGCTGATGTGTGTGTGTGTGTGTGTGTGTGTGTGTGTGTGTGTGTGTGTGTGAGAAACAGAGAGAGAGAGAGAGAGAGAGAGAGAGAGAGAGAGAGAGAGGATGCTTAATCTCCATGGCATTTTAAATGGCATTCATGGAGAGCGACTCTATCCTCATTGCCAAGGTAAATGGAGCCAGGGGACTCTCCATTTCAGCTCAATAAAAGAGCAATGTTAAAGACCCTCACCATTTCTCCCTCCCTCTCTCTTTCTCTCTCTCTCTCTCTCTCCATCCCTCTCTCCCTCCCTCTGTCTGTCTCGTTTCTCACTTAAAATTAATGTTTTTCTTATGACAGGGGAGGGAAACGAGACATATCCACCATCTAATAGGATAATATAGCCCCATTCACCACCACCACTACCCCTCCCTCTTCTCTCCCCCTCTCCCCCCCCTCTCTCTCTCTCTCTCTCTGCCTTTGTAGCTGCCTGATTTCCATAGTGTCTCTGTGGAGAGGCAGTTAATGAATTCCTCTGAGCTGGAGAAAGGGGGAGAATGGTTTGGCGGTTTAGAGAGAGAAAGAGGCAGGGATAGGGGGAGGAAGGCTTTGAGCTATGCCATTCAACTTCACAGCCTCGGCCTGCTTGTGCATTCACTGTGTGTGTGTGTGTGTGTGTGAGAGTGTGTGTGTGTGTGTGTGTGTGTGTGTGTGTGTGTGTGTGTGTGTCTTTTAACATGAACCTGCTAAGACTACCAAATATTTAGACTGGCCTCGGACCTCTTTTTATGGCGACGGTGGATTGAGGGATCTCAGGAGGCAGCTTGACTCTATTTGAATCCCATTCCCTGCTATTAGCTCGGCCCAGACAAAGGAATAACTTACTGCAGGAAACATTCAAATAAAGTCCCACAATCCACTTGCACTGGCCATTTCCCCTTGGGTAATTTGCAGTGAGGTAAATGAAGTAACCCAAAAACATCATGAAGCTGATTTTTAATCCTTTGTTTGCGGACACTTCCACAAAAGGAGGGTTGATAGCAGCAATGCAATAATGATTCAATCATTGCCATTCATATACTAACTGGTCAGTAGGCTATGATAGATTTACAGATATTAATGTCCTGATCATCACTTCATGATTCATTAATATAGGATATCCCAGTCTGTCCTCTAGTAACTCATCGTGATCTATTTAGTCCAGAATTAGAATGATTCTCAATTAACTAATCATTTGGTAACTTCAGGGTAACAATCCTGCAATGCAATGGGTTTAATTTTATAGTTACGTAAATTACAGTTGTGCAATTCTACACTTGTCAGTGTTCCCAAAATATGATGATTTTTTTATTATGGCTTATGAAAGGGTGTGTGTGAGTGTGTGCCAGCGACACAGTAAATGACCATGATATCAATCATACTTGGAACACTCCGACTGTGTTAGAGTTAGGTAGAGTTACGTATGCCTGATCTGTACCAGAAACCTCATCCGTTCTCCACATGTGAGTAGAGGGTTAGGCACTGACCTCCAATGGTAAGGGTCAGGATAGTCCATTAGTCAGGGGACAGGATCGGATTGGGTTTCCAGTACGGATCAGGTAGTGACAGTCCCTTGTGGCTCATCAAAAATAAAACTGCTAATGAAGGCAGGATTTCTTTTTTTTTATGCCGCCAGGCCGGTGCTATGATGTGCCTGCATGGAAAACAAATCGCAATGCAAATGATTTCATTTTTCTTTTCAGCTATCAGCCTACTAAACACAACCCGTTGAACTGTGCACTTGTGATGTTGATGTTTTGACTGTTTATTTATATATTTATTTTATTTACATGGATGGGATAGACTGCAACAATGAATTGGCCCTTGGGGATTAATGAAGTAATCGGAATCGGAATCGGAACCCTGTGCTGTGTTCACAGCGCCCTCTGAAAACAATGTATTTATGACGTGTTGTTACCATCAGAATATTTACATACATAATATTCTATTCTCGCATTGCCAGACCTTCCTCCACAGCGCTGCGGAGGAGGGTCTGGCTGGTCCACACAGCATTCCGGGATGGGAGAAAAACGTGCTCTCGTTTGTTGGCATTTCTTTAAACCAATCACAATCGCCTTGGGCGGTGCTAAGCGCCGGGAAGAGCCACGGTGCCGCTGCAAAATAGCCTCGGGAAGGAACTTGTTTTGGTGGAACATGAACGTTCAAAGGTTGTTTTAGTCGTGCAACAGAAAACTCCAATCCAAAAAAATTGGACAGAAAGTCTAGCTAGCTGTCTGGATTTACCCTGCAGAGATCTGAGGAGCAGTTAACCATAGTCCTCAGAAATCCACCGGAGGTTAGAATGCCAACACAAAGAAAGTGGAAGGTCGTGGATATAGACTAAGAATATTCTGACCACAGGATTTATTAAGTATGTCTACACGTGTTTTATTTGAGTGCACATGTGTATATGGAGGATTTGCACAAGCAATTAAACTAATTATTTTTGATGTTGAAAGGGAACTACTAAAATTCATACATACATAGAAAAAAAGAAAGCTAAATCAGTCTCCCAATCATGTCTATGGAGCCGCTGCAGACATACTTGTGATGCTTTGTGGCATCACAAGTTTAACTTCTCTGGTTTCTGGCTTTGAGAGAGAGAGTAGCTCATGTTCACAAAACAAACTGAATTAAACTTTCCTAGGCCATGGAACTAACATATTGAAACCCTTATTTGATTTAGGTGGTGTTCTCCTTTAAGTAATTAGTAAAGTAACAACCTTACTTTTTTAATAGGTAATATTTGCAGAGTATTGGTGTAAATCACAGTTTATTATGATACATTATATCCATTCTTTGGACAACGACACAATATTTACTGACATCACAAAGTCTGCCACGATACAATGTCGATTCGATTCACTGCAGGGCCCTGCGACCGATATGGGACGATACATTAGCCTATTTCACACAATCAGTTACATTTATATTTATTTACAAAAAGCAACTAAAATATGATTTGACAATTTCATTACTAAGCTCTTTCAGACATTTAAATTAAAAACAAACTACTCTTTTTAATAAAAAATAAATAAATATAAAAGGTGGGAACTTCAAAATAAAGGCGCATCTTTAAGATGACGGTATGTATCAATATCAAGTCAAGTCAGCTCTATTGTCAATTTCTTCACATATACTAGACATGCAGAGGAATCGAAAAGTGGGTTTCTCACCATCCCACGGTGAAAAATAAAAAATGCACAACGGATAAGACATGACACAAGAGTAAAAAAAAAAGAAAGTGCTCAACAGATAGGGACATTTTCCATAATACTAAAACAATAAACGGCAACATACAGTATATTTTCACTTTGTATTGATAATATTGGATCATTGAGGATTGAATCAATATATCTATCCAGATCGATGTATCGTTACACCCCTAGTACAGAGTGCATTATATATATAATTATACATAGTATAATTGATTACATTTTTCAATGAACTTGCTCTCTTGTCACGTGTACTCCTGTAAATTCTAAATCTTTGTGAACTGAATAAGAAATATTGACGATAAGGTGAAATAATTCTACTTGTTTTCCTAAAACAAATGTTAATTTCCTGAAAAACAAAGCAGATAAGGTCAGGCCCGTCCACCAAAGTCAAGAAAATAACACTCGATAAGAGCTGACATGCTTTGCAAAGAAGCAAAAATGATCCCACTTAATTGTCACATTCCTTTCGTCGTCGTTTTATTTTGCTAAATAAATCGTTTTCCGCGGGCTTTGTGATCAGCTTCCAGGATGTCAGAGATTGTGGAGAGAGCAGAAGGCAAGGAAGGAAGGAAGGACAAGCCTATCCTCACCTACTTGACAGCAAAGATAAGCAGTGATAGATTCAGCTCTGACCTGATGTTAAAACAGATGGATCGCTCTGACGCAAAACAGATAAAGACTGCCAGCCTGATGTAGGCTAATACATTCAGCTCCCCAACGTTTTATGGTCCCTCACACTGAGCTCGTACTTACTTTATCGCTCGCTAACACTTTTTTAATCCCCGTGATATTTGACATACAGCACGGAAGATGTCTTCCATAGCCCTAATGGCCTATATCACCTATTATATATGACCTGACAGCCACTTGCCTGGAGATGGATCCCGTTGGTTAAACATTTTGACCCAGAGGGGAAACACTAGACAAAGAGCCTATCATTAGCAATTAACGGGCGTGCCAGTGTTTGTTTGTTAATAGCTGCTTTAGAAGTGCAATGGGACTCATATACAGTGGATAGGGCTGATAACAAACCCTGACCCCCGGCATGGGTCACTTTGAATCGCTCAAAATGGTCGCCCCCGCTTGTAGAACTCAGCCGCGTTGCCCTTTTTTTTAATTATTATTTTTTTTTATTTATTTGCCGACTGCGGCTGAGAGCTGCCATTAAATACAGTTCCATCATTCCCCGTAGAGAGCGCGATGAAAACAATCGATGTTCAACAAGATTGCTGACTGAAGAAAAAAAAAAAAAGGTGAATTCCCACCTCCTCCTCTTTACAGAAAGACTTAGCGGGGGGGCTTTTCTCATGGCCAGGGATCTGATTGTTTTCTAAACGGATTATTAACTCTTTTGTTACAGTAGGGGTCACTTTAATGCGTCTTAGGGCCCATTAGCATTGCTTTAAAGAGCACACACACACACACACACACACACACACACACACAGACACAAATTGCGTTCTAGGACTTGGCGTTTCTTGTCTTTGTTGTTCACAGTGGGAGCGGAATGATACCGTTATAATGCTGTCAAAGACAATACCTCAACTTAAAAGTGGGAGTGTGAGGCAAGGGATGTGTGTGCGTGGCTGTGTATGTATATGTGTGTGTGTGTGTGTGTGTGTTGGTTGTGATGAAAAGGTGCCCTTAGGAAGACCAGTAAGCTTAATGCAATAGTGCTGACTTCAATAGATACCTCAAAGAGAAGTGGCATTACACAGTCCTCTCCACGGAAAATCCCCTACAAGTCCTTGACTGAGAGAAGGATCAGCTCGGTCTTCACAGGACTGACGGAGATCACCGAGCCCGAGGAGTTAGGCTCCAATTCAAACTCGTCACCGATGACAGATATTGTGTGACTGTGTATTTTATATGCAATATTTGTTTCCTGTTCATCTATTCGAGCTACAGTTGCAGCTTAAGCTACCCTTGGGAAAATCAAAGACACTCAGGTCAAAGCATCGCAGGGTCTCCGAGCACTGAGGTGTTTGCCGTTTGGCTCATATTGACCGTATGAATGTGATGCTGGTGGTGGGGGGGCCCCAGAGACCCTCGGAACCTGGCTGGGTGCCTCCCCCAGCTTTGAGCTCCTGTTCTGGGGGAAGGATAAAGAGGGTATCCCTTACAGGCCTGACCTGCAGCCACCCCCTCCATCAGAGAGAGGGTTCAAAGGTCAGATCAATTGGCTCCCCATGGCCCCCTGTCTGCAACAGGACTTAATCACCTATTAACTGCTGGTGAGAAGCAGTATTCTTTCATCCAGCTCAAATTAAAGCTCCTGGTTTATATAACGTCCTACTCGTATTGTGTGTTTCAAAAACCTTCATGCCAGGTCTTATGTTAAAGTCAGATTTTGCAGATATTGCTGCGTTTGAGTACAAATGTAATTACAGTATAAGTGCAGACAAAACTGAATGATAGAAGCCAGTGTGTGCCTGCCAATACAAATGGGACGCCAGCCAATATTGTCATCCATTGCGGATATGATGTCGGTATACATGTGATTTTGCCAAACACACTCAGAGATGTCTTCCTGTAAAAGTCCTGCCATTAAAGTTGTTTCAAATGAAGCACGCGTTACATTTTGTATTTACAAGTCATGATTTCAAGTGTCAACTGTAAAGAATGTCTTCTTTTTTTTCTTCTTAATTGTCTCAAATAAAATGAAAATGTGTAGATACTCTGCACCAAACTCCAGTCAACAATGTGACAGTTTTTGATCATATTACTCTATTGGGGAGAAACAGTTGTGTTACACAATCAGTGTGAGAAGCACCAATCTACGTTACTCATTGAAAAAGTTATTGCATTGCTGCACTTACACATTACTAGGGTTGGGCATCGAGAACCGATTCCTACTCGGAATCGTTTCAAAAATTACGATTCCAGTGGAATCGTTTCTTTATTGGAATCCTTTCGGAGGATTTGGTTTCAAATCTGATCACGGGTTCCAAATTTAACATGCGCAAGTTTTGGTTTCCGTAGCGGCCAGGCGCTTGTTGTGTTGCAGCCGTGCAGCACAGTAAGCAGAGCTCTAGTGTGGCTTTATTTTACATTGAAAAAGATGTAAAACTGCAAACCACCATTGAATCAAAATAAAACGTTGCTCTTATTTGTGAAAATAGGCATGTGACCCGTTTCAACTCCACCCCTCAAAGAATCGAGAATCAATAAGAACCGGAATCGAAAGGAAGAAATAGAATTGGAATCAGAATCGTTAAAATCCAAATGATGCCCAACCCTGCACATTACTACTACAGCTAAAAATAACTAGTTATTGTACTAGCTACTGTATTTAAATTTGGAGGCATTTACTGACTTATGACTGCACACAGCAGCGCTCCAGAAGTCTTGTGAAACTGCTTGAATCCATGTAGACTTACGTTAGCGAGTGAAGACACCACATATAAATGCAACAGCCTCCCCATTTCTGCTGCATTTCTCCTCTTTTAGTAGAGGCCAGACGTAATAGAAAAAATGAAAACCGGAAATGACAACGCGTCACGTGGGTCTGGCTTTTCCAGCCGATAGTATTGGCGGAAATACGATCTTTTATTTTACGAAAATAGTTCACCGAAACCACCAATTTGATTGGTTTGATAGGCTTGGCGACACAAGCCTCAGCAATTCAATATATATATAATTTGCTTAAATTTTAAATACATACAGTGTTGTTTTAATGGGGAAGTGTTAATTGTCTTAATCTTTTAGAGCTTTACCTTTTTAAAACCTATTTAAGACGTTTCTGTTTACCAGAAACAGCTATAAAGTAGCTAGCGCTAAATACACCAGACTCCATTTAAAAAATAGTACTTTTAGCGACATATATTTTCACATGTAAATCGGTAAACTATGTTTTCAGTTCAACCAACACTAGAGTTGTGATGGTGGGAAAAGTGTAGAGAAGACCAATAACAACTTTTCATAGCATTATTTGGTGTCTGTCGACTTTTAATGTTGTGTGTTTTACGATGCTTAAATGATTGTTTATTTACATGGAGTCTGGTAGGTTTAGCATGCTTAAATTATTGATTAGTTACATGAAGTCTGGTGGATTTAGCAACGATGTCTGTGTGTGTGTGTGTGTGTGTGTGTGTGTATATGTATGTGTGTGTGTGTGTGTGTGTGTGTGTGTGTTAGAGGAGGGAGATGTATGTTTGACAGGATGTCATAAAGAAGTACTACATTACCCACAATTCTAAGCGTAACTACGTTTCTGATTGGTGATCTCTGTGTGTGTGTGTGTGTGTGTGTGTGTGTGTGTGTGTGTGTGTGTGTGTGTGTGTGTGTGTGTGTGTGTGTGTTGAAGTACTACACTACCCACAATCCTTAGCATAACAGCAACATATCTGATTGGTGGAGATCTCTATGTGTGTGTGTGTGTGTGTGTTTTTGTGTGTATGTGTATGTGTATGTGTGTATGTACCCTCTCTCTCTCCCTCTCTCCCCCTCCTTCCCTTTCTTCTGTCTCCCTCTGTCTCCCTCCCTCCCTCTCTCTCCCTTTAACTCTCCCTCTTATTTCCTCTCTCTCCCTCCTTCCCTCTCTCTTCCTCTCTCTTTCCCTCCTTCCTTCCCTCCCTCCCTCTCACTCCCTCCCTCCCTTCCTCTCTCTCCCTCCCTTCCTCTCTCTCCCTCCATCCCTCTCTCCCTCCCTCCCTTACTCTCTCTCCCTCCCTCTCTCCCCCTCCTTCCCTTCCTCCCTCCCTCTCTCTCCCTTCCTCTCTCTCCCTCCTTCCCTTCCTCCCTTCCTCCCTCTCTCTCTTCCTCTCTCTACCTCCTTCTCTCCCCTCTCTCCCTCCCTCTCTCCTTCCTTCTCTGTCCGTCCCTCTCTCCCTCTCCCTCCCTCTTTCCCTCCATCTCCCTCCCCCCTCCCTCCCTCTCTCTCTCTCCCTTCCTCCCTTTCCCTCCCTCTTTCCCTCCATCTCCCTCCCTCTCTCTCCCTCTAACTCTCCCTCTCATTTCCTCTCTCTCCCTCCTTCCCTCTCTCTTCCTCTCTCTTTCCCTCATTCCTTCCCTCCCTCCTCTCTCTCCCTCCCTCCCTCTCTCCCTTCCTCCCTCACTCTCCCTTCCTCCCTCACTCTCCCTTCCTCCCTCACTCTCCATCCCTCCCTCACTCTCCATCCCTCCCTCCCTCTCTCCCTTCCTCTCTCCCCCTCCTTCCCTTCCTCTCTCCCTTCCTCCCTCCCTCTCTCTTCCTCTCTCTACCTCCTTCTCTCCTCTCTATCCATCTCGCTTTGCCTCCTTCCCTCCCTCCCTCTCTCTCCCTTGTTGCTATGGTGATTTCCATAGTGCAGGGGTAGGGAGGGGGAGACAAAGTGTCTTCCATGGGTCAAACATATACATGTAATGATAATTAATCCTCTTAAGTTTCTTCTGTAATTCAAAAACCGTGGGTCCAAACGGCAAAATATTATGATCACCGGAAAGATAAAAGTCTGGCGAACGCATTGATGTGGTTTTTATGTTTGTGGTATGAAATATATGGGACACAGAGCAGGTAACAAACAGAGAACAATCTGCATCCTTCAGGTACTTTTACTTTTACAAGTTTCAACGAAATAGGGGTACCCTTGACGTTATTTTTCGACGAGGGGGTCCGTCATTCATGTTATTCCCTCACCGTCGGATATCGACGAAAGAAAAGAACACGCCCCCCCGCCCCTTAACTCAAAATTTGTGACAGTTATTGGTATTTTTAGCCCAATAACCGCTGTTTTAATCAACATTATTCACGAGATAGTATCATGGTTTATATGTATTTCTTTTTATGTTATTATTTCGGTATATTTCGGCCAGGGGAGCTGGATTGCTTTTTTGTTGATTTATATTTTTTAAACTATAATGCTACATCTATCAACATTTATTTAGATGTTATCATGGTATTCTTTCTTTACTTTAATAATAATTTTTCGGACTTATTACCGGTAAAATATTACAGTATATGCTGTAATACAGAACATTACGATATGATCCGAGCAGGAAGCATTCAAAGCCGATAGGCCTATCCCCCAATGCAATGCGGCCATTCATTTCAAAGAATCGGGCAGCGATCAGCTGGTCTTTAACGCCCGGATCGCTTCAATATACATATATACAGTCAGTGATTGTGTCACCAGCAACAACACGTTGCTCAGTTTTGTTCCAGTAAGTTATGAACCATAATAACGTTAAAACGAATCCGCGGAAAACTCCGGAAGTGACGTAGTACGTCCCGCTCGGTGGATATGAAGATAAAAATATATAGGCCTAACATTCGTAATATTAATGTTGTATTTGAGGAGTTAAACAATAAAGATAGTTATAATATTAAAATGCAGTTTCATGTATTTGTCTACGTTTAAACAAATCCGCGAAGTGACGTGGAAATTCCACATCTCGTCTGTGAAAGAATGTTCCACGTTGTACCTGTGAGAATTTACACAAAAAAATACTAATAATGAAAAAATTGTCTTTTATATTTAGCACTTTGATTTGCCTTATATATATTCTATATAAAAAACCTACAGTTGAGTGTTTAGAAATACAGCCTAATGGCTTGTTTGACTAATTTGCATTTGTTTTGAATTGTACTGTTGTGAAAAACAATAAACTATATACAAAGAGAAGCATTTTTTATTTTATTTTCCATACATAGTTATTTAAAAACGCAATTTTCTAATTTTGCAGTTGATGAATATTAATAGCAAAGACTAAAGGGGAAAAGCATGAGTATATTTATGTGTGGGACTTAGTTTGATTTAAAATCACACTGCATTATTAGTTGTTTTAAATAAAATACTTTTTTGAAATATCAATTTATGGTAGGCCTAACATATTCATTATTATATTCAGAAGATGATCTTCATATCAATCACCGTGGTTACAGCTTGTAGCCATCCTAACCTTTGTAGCCTTTACTGAGACTACCTTTTCAAAATTAAGAAGGGACTAGTTTTAAGAAGCATTTTCAGGAAATTAAAAGGATAAGCAGATTGTTAGCGAGGTTTTTGTTCACTGAGTAAGATGTATATAGCTTTGTTTGGGTATGTATACATATACAACATTTGTATATATATGGCATTTTTGGCACACTTCTATCTCAGCACTACTGCACAAAGACAAAACTTGCACATCTCATTCAACCATTTCACAAGCTGAGAAAAGGGTCATGACATGGGTCAGAGCAGTGGTTCCAACCTTTTTTCCTTGGTGCCCCCCCCCCCACTCATGTCTAAGAAAAGCTGACCCCCCCTTTGAAACTGAAGTTGAGGTAACTCTCGATATGGAGCTGGGTCAGAGGATATCAGAGGTCATAAATGATGAACCAATCCATCGGCTCTGCTCCTATAGGCCCAATGGTGTTCATATGGACAACATGCACCTTTGGCTGGAAGGCCCGTGATGAAAGTGTGTGTTATCATTTAGAGCACAAGGCTGCATTACAGAGAATTTTATTATGACTCTCATGAAAGTTGTGTAGAGGAATAGAAACCAGTCTCTCCAGGCAAGCACACAGAATATGGTCCGCTCTATCTTTATTCTCCATGCCAAGTATGAGCTCTTATCCAGAAGATATGGGTAAACTTAACATTTCTAAACTATAGGCCTAATTTGGACCTACCTCAATTAAAACTTTAAATAATGTTGCTTGAGATTGAGGGTGTGCAATAGCTTCATGATATGAAGCATGGTTGTGTTGCTCTTGTCACTGTTTGTGAAAGATGAGCAATAGATTGTTGCTGTGTGATGTGCTTCAGTCTAGCCTATATCACTTTGTTCATGTTGTGTTTTATTTTAAGTATGTCAGCTGTATGATAAAACAATATGTCGAGTGTTATTTGTGAAGCATTTCGAGGGAGTGAGGGAATAACATGAATGTCTATCTGACGGACCCCCTCGTTGAAAAATAACGTCAAGGGTACCCCTATTTCGTTGAAATTTGAAGCCAGGGTCCTTGACCATGCGTCATACATTTGACGAGTAGGGAGTGAGACTGTGTTGTACAAACACATTGGAAAATCTCAACCGGTCTGAAAAAGTACTGCAGCTTAATTTTTTTTAGAGTTTCTATCGGCAGTTGGTTTGAAAATAACAAAAAGTAAAGGTCCGATGGATTCCATAGTCACATGTCTGCCACCGCCACAAGATTTCCTACATGTTGACCAACTATGATGTATGAAGAGTAAAAACTGTAGGAGAGAGAGCAATTTGTTTGGAAAATTTTCCGAGAATCGTACTTCAGCTCCCCACTCTGACTCCCACTCTAACTCTCAACATTCCGACCCCATACACACACATGGGAAAATCTGAAACGGTCTGAAAAGACGACGATACGTAAACTGTGATTTTGTAGAAACCGTGCTGGATATCCGAATGCCCATTCAGCCCAATAAAGGCCAAAGTCTTGTCTTCGGTTTAAACTTTTTATTTTTTTTCTACATTAAAGTATGGCGATACAGCATGGTCCCAAAGACACCTTGTTTTGAGCGATGTTAAGCGATTTCCCGACGATTTCCCATTCAAGTCTATGGGACAATTTTGCGCGTTTTTTTTTGCCGATTTCGTGAAAACTGTGTGGCAAATCTCTTAGAAAACACACAGCACACCATTCCCAAGCGTTGATGATGTCATGTGTGTGCGCGTGTTGGCAACGCTTCGTGAGCCTTAATGGGACAAAAAACAGGCGGAATAATATTAATAATAATAATAATAATAATAATAATAAGTATGAGAAACAATAGCCATTGTGCCGTTTGCTGCTATTGCAGCACATCGGCACACTGAATTACGTCAAAGGTCGGAGTATACATCCTGTGAAAAGTCAACCTGTATTAATCAAGTCAAGTCTATTTTATTTATATAGCCCAAATCACAACTTTTACTCAAAGGGCAAAATAGTTCATGGGTACATCACACGACACCCTTCATCCTTCACCCTTGATTCAGATAAGGAGAAAAAAAAACTATTTGATGGGGAAAAAAGGAAGACTGAAAAAAAACAGCAACTTTGGGGTGCAAACACTGGTAGGACCTGGTCCACACAACCTCCTCTCTAAGAGATCCAACTACACCCAGAATCATGGGCGTCGGACTCGGGGGGAAAAAGGGGACTGAGTACCCAGGGCCCTCATGTGAGGAGGGCCTAAAAATATGCTGGAATGACTAGCTGTGGATGTGGAGGGGCCCATAGAAAATGCCTTTCTACAGGGAACAGAATTTTGTGCTACGCCCCTGCCCAGAAATATCTATCTACGTAGATCAGGGGTGTCAAACTCAATTTAACTGAGGGCCACAATGGAAAATGAGAATCACATCAAGACCCAGACATGTATAGTTTATCGACATGCTTTTATTTAATCGAAAAAGTGACATATATTTTGACTGTATTATTGCATGTCCCATATAGCCTTCTCACTTCAGTTTAGTCGACACGAAAGTCATGAAAAAAAGTACATTAGCCATCATGCAATTAGCAATTCGGATTACATTTTTAAAAGCAGGCTACCACACAGCCGACTCACAACAACCTCTCTCACAGTCTGAATATGACAACTCGAGTCTCAAAGTCTGTAAATCTGCCAAACTCTGCTTTGAATGTCGCATAGATGCAGTTTGAAAAACAGGTTTCCCGTCTTTTTGGTTTGGCGTAAATTCAGGCGGGCCAAAATTGATGGTGAACCTAGCCCGCGGGCCTTGAGTTCGACACGTGTGATGTAGATTCAATAAATCCAATTTAAACTGAATAGAATTGTAATTACAATTTGTGACATGATAATGCTCCACTTTGCCCTGCAATTGAATATCATCAAACTGCTGATCAGCTATGAGCAGCTCCATTTAAAACAAACAGTCATACACCTAGTATGTATCACTAAGTATCAACATTGAAATCCACCCACTATCCATATCGTTCATATCTTTGTCACCAATTTTTGCACACTCCATCAAAAAAAACCTAAGGTACAGGAAAGCAAACGGATACATGAACTCGAACTGACTGCAGAGATGTGCTGGAGCTTTTTTGTTGTACTTTCAGGCTTTGACCACGAGCCATTTGGGTGTGCTTCCTGCTCTTAAGCTCTATCAACTTCCTCCTAAACCCTACACTCGCTCCAAACATCTCCACCCTGCAACAAAGGTCGGTCTGACACGGAGGAAAACCCTTTGGGTGAATTGTAGCCTGAAAATTGCCTAAATACTTTCATATATAGTTCATACGATTATAAAAAAAAAGAAACACAATTGAAAGTTTCGGTGCTTTTGGGAAACTTTCAATTATGATTTTCTTTATAATTGTGTGTAAAATTATAAGATAAGAGAATGATCCATATTGGTAAATTAAGATGGTACAGCAGCAAAATGAATTGGATATAACACACATAACTATGTAAGTAAATGGTGGTGAAGAAATAGCTGCAACATTTCATATAAATAAATGGTTGTTTGCAAATAATATAACTCAGCTTGCAGCCAGTTTATGAATATTTGCATTCACTAATCTAAACACCTGGTGTCTGGTAGGGCTTTCCTGGGCGAAATCCTCTGGCACACAGGAAGTGATGGGCTTTATTTCTTTGTTTGAAATAAACAGCAGAAGAAGAAGAAGAAGAAGAAGAAGAAGAAGAACTGGGTAGTTAGCATCAGCGGCAATAGCCACCACAGATGAAGAGATGAAGAAAAGAGCAGTTTACCTGCAGAAACTCACACCTTGTCGACTGGTAAATCCGAGACAAAGATGACAACGCTGGCTGCCGTGCTGCGATTGAAGTGTAGGGCTTTTTGGGAAATGTAGTGCACTAAACTAAGTTTAACCTCAAACTGTGTTTTGAACAATTTCAGCAATCAAATCATATCAAAATAAATTGAGAGTGAAGAATTGTAAAAAGAGAATATACTAAAAAACGACATCAATACGAGTATAGTGGAACAACATAAATGAAGCACAGGGCTATACAGTGACTCAGTGAGTTATATGGATTTACACAGTGGAGCTCGACAAAAAGCCAGACTGTCACATATCTGTTGCAAAGACTCAATAACAGAGAGTCTGTCAGGCTGCTGTCTGTCAAGCCTTTGAGAAGCAACAGTGGAGGTGGGGAGCGTACATTCCTCACAGCGGCTCCATGCAGCTCGGCCAATTAGCAGCTGAGTGGTTTGTTTTAGTCCAAGTGGTGATGAGATGTTGTGCTGGGAGGCAGCCCAGTTCATTAAGCACACTGTTGTCTGGGGTTTACCCAGCTTGCCGGCTTTAACAGCCTCTCAGCACTTGTTTACCAGCCGCAAATATGACAGACTGCATGTCTATTTGACCGTCTGTTTGTGTGAGTGTGCATGTGTGGAGGTGATGGAGGAGGTGGTGAGTTTGTGTGCGTGTGTGTGTGTGAGCTCGGTCTGCGATTTAAGGTACTCTATGTAAAGGAGGTGGACACAGTGACACCTGTACAATATATGCAATTCAATATAAAAACTCTACAAACTCTTACATTACCATAAAGTCGAATCAACACCAAAATGTGTGGTTTTAATCTTCACAAATGTAGCCTTATATAGTGTTACATTGGTTATTGCATTGCATTTGATTGTACAGTGATTCATTTTGATGTGTGTGCCTTTGTGAAGAGTGACACTGATGCATCTTGACTGAAGCTGGATCTCAGAATGGGATCATTTTCATGCCAAATAAATAAATAATAAGTGTTTTCCCCAGTATGCTATTCTTGTTATGACGGAGATGCCTTTGAAACAGAACATAGCCTCCCTATCGCCAAAAAAAAGAACATTAATATTGGAAAATTCTGCCAAACCTCGGGTTATGTCCAATGCTGATGTTGTAAAATGTCCTCCCTTCTACAATATCTACGTATGCCAACTGTGGTGTGGTTAGGGCTAGGAAAAGATCATGGTTATTGCAAACACACTGTGGTTAAAGAAACAGTTTGACATCTTGGAAAATTCACATATTCCCTTTCTTCCCAAGAGTAAGATGAAAAGATTGATATTCAATCTTGTAGTCATCGTGTGATAGCAATGAAACCAGCAGACACTAATAAATTCACTGCTCCCACCCAAGAAAGAATTAGTAGTTATTACACTTCAGGTTTTGGACAATTTGAACAAACTAAATAAAGTGTTTATTTATAGTGTTTGGAGGTGCTGGTGGGCGGATCTTTTGTTATCAACTGTTTTACCTACCTTCAAGCCCGACAGAGAAGGTTAAGATTCGGTCCATAAAAAGGCTAGAGGGTTTTTAATTTGAAACAGAAAGTGTTGAGTTAAATGTATTTGTGTTTTGAAATTGTATATTGTTATGATGCCAACATGACTGTCAAAAGATCATTTCACCGTCTATTTTTGCTGTGAACTGTATGCGACATTCAGCCAAGCCAATTTAGCAAAAGGGGTTTTAAACTAGAGTATATCAGTAACAAATAGAAATGTACAAGAAAAATTTCACAAAGCTGCAAGAAGAAGCAGACAATGTAATAAAAGTCATTATACAAAAGAAATCTCATAAAAATTGTTCATCTGATGTAGAGAAACACAATGATGATTCATTGGATGGGAGGAGTAAGAACTAAGGTCTAACCCTTAGCTGGGCACAGAAAACTGTGAAAGAAAAAGTTCAACAATGCATGGAAATGTATTTTTTGTAATTTCTTTGAAAATCCAAATATCTATAGTGGCCTTAAAGTGCTCATATCATGCTTTTTGGCTTTATCCCTTTCCTTTATTGTGTTATATATCTTTTGTGCACGTTATAGGTTTACAAAGTGAAAAATCCCAAAGTCCAGCCTAAAGGGACTTACCATCTCCAACAGAAAACACTGTTCACAAAGTGCTCCAAACAGCGCTACTGTGGCTGTACTCCAGCCTTTACTTCAGAGACAAACAGGCATCACTTTGTAACACACGTTATAATGCTTGCCTAGCTGCTAGCGCGGCACGCCCTCATACTCTGCTTCTGACTGGCTAGTAGTCCTTACTGTGCATGTGCGACTCCCAACAAAGATGGAACAGAAGTGAGATGTCTCACTCTGTAGCTAAAACAGAGAGCTCAACACACAGGGTGAAAAGAGGAGCTGCAGCAATGTGCAGTACAACAAATATATGATGTTTTCTGAAAATTAAACCCATAAACCTATTCTGTTACAACCTCTAAATACAATTATGAACCTGAAAATGAGCATAATATGAGCACTTTAAGAAAAACTTGTCTCGGTAAGATTTGTCTTTGTAATGCCCTCCCACTTAAGTGGAGACAAATGCCAAGTAATTTAATGGAGTGGATTTTGATACGTAGCAAAACAGTGTGATGCAAAAGTTACAATCAGTAACTAAATGATCCTGACTGAATCAATTCAAAGCTGATTCAACTTCTCTATCAGTTTGTAATAAGACCTACCAATATAGTATCATCTGCAAACTTGATGAGTTATACCAACTGCGAACACCATTTATGTGCAAATACAAAAAAGAACGTCTATTATATTTGATGTTTTTAAATTGTATTGTACAGATTTAATTATTTCATAAACCAAGCCAATATTAGCTTAAAAGTTTGATTATTTGTCCATATTTTGCTTGCCAGTCCACATTAACACTCAACATTCATCCAACATGTGCAGCCTTTCAGCCCAGCTCACCACCCACCAGTCCAATAATGATTCCTAATCAATGTGACTAATGTCTCTTTTCACCGCTTGGACAAATATTAGTCCAATAGAAGCAGTTAAAGTGCAATTATACCTTCCCTTGCCCCTTTTGTTTTCTCATTCAACACAGTGTGTCAACCATGCCGAATAAGCTACAATATAAAACCAGAGGATGTTGACCTAATGAGACCCAAGCCCGCTCTACTCTTACTGATAAAACAGAGCCAGAATCACCCACTTTACTCTCCGCAACACTCTCACTCTTTCTCTGACAAAGACAAAGAGCGATTATGAACGACCGAGAGGAAGATAAGAGACTCGCGGTGTGTCCTTTTCCTCTTTTTTTTTTTTTTTTTTCACCCGAAAATTTTCGAAGGGCGGTTTATTCAAGATGTCACAGCTGCATGCGTCTTAGTTGGAGCGTTCAGGAGGGTCACGGCTTTGTGACCGTGTGTGTGTGTGTGTGTGTGTGTGTGTGTGTGTGTGTGTGTGTGTGTGTCTCAGAGCAATTCTTAAGGCAGTAATGCAGTGGGCGATGACAGATCACTTCATTCACGCAAGACGAGGGCAATTACTTCAACCATGACAGATTGCCTCAGCAGAACTGAGTTTAGGATAAAACCTCTCCCTCTCTCTCTCTTTTTTCCTGTCTCTCTCTTTATATCTCCCTCACCCCCCAGTTCAATAAGGAATCTTATGCTTTCCCCAGCTAATGACTTCCTCCTTTACACCATTGTGTGTGTGTGTGTGTGTGTGTGTGTGTGTAAGGGGTGACAGTACCATCTGTCTGGCTGCTGTAGCCCTTGCCCCTGCCCAGCTGGTGGGCACTGAGTAATGGGAGAGGACTTCCTCATCTCGCCCCCGAGAAACACACACATTAGTATGCAACACCTACTGTCAGAGAGAGAGAGAGAGATGGAGAGAGAGAGAGAGAGAGAGAGAGAGAGAGAGAGAGAATAAGAGACAGACAGAGAGGTTTTTTACTGTTTGAGCATTGAAACCTGAGCAACTCCAGGTGTCAAGTGATGAGCACTGAATGCTCCGAATCTTGAAAAATTGGCACATACAGCAACAGTTTCTGTTTTTTTGTGTGTGTGTGTGTGTGTGTGTGTGTGTGTGTGTGTGTGTGTGTGTGTGTGTGTGTCTGTGTGTGTGTGTGTGTGTGTGTGTGTGTGTGTGTGTGTGTGTGTGTGTGTGTCTGTGTGAGAGAGACAGTTTAAGGAATGTAAATGAGCTTATACTAAACTGCTGGATTGCTTATTGAATGGGAGGTGGAGAAAAGGTGAGAGAATTACAGAATGAGGCAATGTAGGTTACAAAGAAAGAATTTGGGAAATGTGTGATTTATTTAGCAAGTGAAAACCACGTCTTTATCATGTTAATTTTTTTATGTGTGAACAAAAGTACAAAAAAGTACAGCTGTAATTTTTTGTTACCGATTACGTTTTTCAATGAATCGATTATTAGTCTTGCAGGTAATGTCGAAAATGAGAAAAATGGGGGGAAAAAAAGGCCCATCACAATTTCCCAGAACCCAAACTGACATTTTCAAATTGCTAATTTTGTCTGACCAGCTGTCAAAAGCCCCAAAATACTCGTTTTTCAAAACTATCAAAACAGAGAAATGCAGCAAATCATTGCATATGGGAAGCAAACTTCAGAAACTAAGTAAGTCTATTAATACATTATCAAAATTATTGTCAGTTAATGGGAAATTTATTACAAAAAAATAAATCGTTGTAAAATTATTACAAACTATATAGGGCCCTGGAAGTAGGTGGTTAGGAAGTACAGAGGGGCCATTGGCCTCCCCCTCTTCACGCCCCAGGCCCGTGTGAGGCTGGTGTGATCCCACTGCAAGGAGATAGTTGGTTTAGCCTACTGCTAAACTGCAACAGTGAATAAGTTTTGAGAGAAACTTAAAAGTTAAACTTAAAAGGTCCCATGGCATGAAAATGCCACTTTATGAGGTTTTTTTAACATTAATATGAGTTCCCCCAGCCTGCTTATGGTCCCCCGGTGGCTAGAAATGGCGATAGGTGTAAACCGAGCCCTGGGTATCCTGCTCTGCCTTTGAGAAAATAGGCTTGTTCGAGATGAACTGTGCCTCGCCTGTAAAGCGGACGAGAGCATGCGGCAGCAGCCGGGAGCGGTGACAAAAATCTGCTCTCAAGTCGGACAGTTTCCAGGAACAGGAAGTGACAGAAGCACTGTGTTCCGATTCCGATTTAATAAAATGTTATCAGACCCATATATCAGCTTGTACACAGTCTCCAGTTTTTATTATGACAGAGTAGCTCTCAAAATGCTCTACATGCGATCTGTTGCTGATTTTAATTAACAACACACTGTAGATGATCCGTAATCTGATCAGATTTAGTCTCTCTGACTTCTAAACATAACTACCAGCCTCACAACATGTGTTCTGTACAGAATAAGCTTTTAAATCAGACAAATAGCAGTTAAAATTCCTCCAATTTAAAATCAATAAAAAGTTTATATAAATCGTCATCATGTTGAGTCAATTCTGAACCAATCAGCTGTTAGATCAGCTGAGAGGCCGGCGTTTCCCAGCATTCCCCGGGTCCGCCTGGGTCTTGCAGTTGGTGGAGAGCAACTGCGGCGCCTGGCTCTTAAAACTGCGGCCGCCTGAGGATATAAGGAGCAAGGTTACCTCCCCTTTCTCTGCTTTGCCCACCCAGAGAATTTGGCCCACCCATGAGAGAGAGACATCATGGCTTTCAAACGAGCAAAGTGGCAGTTGGCCAAGGCCACACCCTCCACCTTGCCCCCCTCCCCTCGCCTCCTCAATAGCTACAGACACAGAAATGGCACATCCTAAGGAAAGCTCATTGTGGGACTGGCTCTAGTGGCTGTAAGTCTGCACCAAGGCTGAATTATGGGAAAGAGACTTCAGATACAGTATTAGGGGACCACTCAGGTCTATATAAAAGCATCCAAAGATCACCATGTCATGGGACCTTTAACTATAGGTAACATTTTTAACAAACATATCTGCCAAATCAAAAACACTTTCCTCCTGAACATATCTGGCAACGCATTTGATCTGTTTCCCCTCTCAAAATGGTCTTTTGTAAGACAATATGCACTCATAGCAACTGAAGCGTGATTACACGTTTATGGTTATGTTTAGCACTTGGTAAAGGTTAGGGAAAAATGGTGGACATCATCAGGGTTATCTTGGTTTGGGCTTAAAGACTACAGATAGCCTGCGTTTCAATCTGTGGGTGTGGAGTTTGAAAAACATGAGCCTTTACCGAGCAGAGAGGGTCTAATGAAGAGACTGTACTGAGCTGCATTATGGGAAATGTAGGATCTAATATTTTCGAAGCTTGAAACCAAACTAGGAACTAAAAGTCAGGGTATCTTTATAGATTTAGGAACATGCAACACAAAATCATTTCAAGTCAATTGTCTAATCAAGTGATTGATAAAAGCAGTCAGCACTGCAAAATAGCAATGAGGTTCAAAATAGATTATATTTCCCTTTAACTTTTACAAGTTAATCACCAAACGTATTAGTTTTAGTTCAATTTCAATTTACTGTATGTCTATATGGAAATGAACATACTTTAAAAGGGAAAGTGATAAAAAGTAAGTAATCTAGTAACACTCTCCACAATGGGTGCCATGCTGCCTTTAAGCAAGGCACTGAACCCCCAGCTGCCCCTGTGGTTGTAGTGGGAATCTCCTAGTCTAAGTTTATGACACTGTGGTGATTTGAAGAAGAACAAGACACGAGAAATAAAAAGGTAAAAGAAAAACTGTTTAGTTGGAACTAAACGTGTCTGTTTGGCATTTGACAGAAGCCATCCTGAATTAGACTCATCCAACATGGCTGATTAATGCTGTTTCTTTATCTCCACGCTGGCTTTAGGCACCGGGTTGGAGACGCAGTGTGTTGGCCCACAGAGTGTGATACCATCCCACACTGTGGCAAAACCTCCTCTTTCTAAATCTATCGCTCTCTATTTCTCTTTTTCTTCCTCACACTCCGTCCAGCCTTCTCTCTCTCTCTCTCTCTCTCCTCCATCCCGTTTTTGTCTCGGTACCCCACCCCCCCTCTCTCTCTCTGTTTCTTTCTCCTTTCAAGCGTGGAATCATTTAATTATCGCCTATAGCTTTTTTGGCAGGCTGTTGAATGCCCACCTCTCAAAGCCTGGAGGAAACAATTTACCCTAGGGTATCAACACACACACACACACACACACACACACACACACACACACACACACTTCAAGGAGAGGATTTATTACAGCAGGTCCATCCGCAGTTCACAGAAATCCATCACCAGTTCCAGATTGAAGAAATGTTTTCAGGAAAAAATAAGATATTAGCCAGACCAAAAAAATGTTTGGGCATTGCTCCGATCCTGTAAGATTTTTGCATATGTTCTGTAATGTATTTTTACCAGATAAGGTTTGTGTTTGAGGCAACAGTGTGTGCGTGTGTGTGTGTGTGTGTGTGTGTGTGTGTGTGAGACTGAGCCTGTGTGAGGTAATGATTAAATGTCGTAAAGCATTTAGAGCATTTAACTCCCCATTATAGGAACAGTAGGTGGCGATTAATTTAGGACTCTTGCCTACTCGTGCATGTGTGTGTGTGTGTGTGAGTGTGAGTGTGTGTGTGTGTGTGTGTGTCTGTCTCAATTGGACCCCTATGGGATGGAGAAACCCATCCCTATAGCACTGGAGAGGGCGAACAAAACACAGCAAAAAAAAAAAGGAGGGAAGACAGGAGAAGAGCAGAAAACAACTGGGATCTATTGAGAGGAAATTAATGGCCCATCTCATATTGTCAGCATTGTTATTGTATAAGGGGCTCTAGAGGGAGGGAAACCCTTTAAAATGATGTCTGTTGAGAAAAAGAGCACTAAAAATGAATACAAGGCAAAGAGGGGGATGAAAGGCGAAGGCTGTAAATTTTCGACAGAGCTCTCAGTTCATTACAGGGTGATCAGAGACGAGGCAGGGCCAGACAAAGGGCCTCAGTGTTGCAAGCCAGCTACGTCAGTGTTACACCGGGGTCAGCTCTTTAACTCACGGGCAATGAATAACTGGGCTTTCAGCTGGGACAATGGCAGGCCAGCTCTCCCCAGCTCCGGGTAGGACCTGCCTATTGTTGAGGAGTTGAACCGGGGAAGTCACCAATCTGTAGGAACGCTGAGAAGTTAAAAGACACGACGAATGAGTCGAGGAAAGGGAGCTGCAGAGATTTAAGGTGTGTGTGTGTGTGTGTGTGTGTGTGTGTGTGTGTGTGTGTGTGTGTGTGTGTGTGTGCGTAAACCTGGAGGTCAAGAGTACTCTATCATCACCATGTCATTAAAGATTAAAGTGCGCGGTGCACATGGGGCCCACAAGAATTCAGTGGCCTCTGTGTGTCTGCTGGGGTTTCTTTTACAGGTAGCTGCTCAAAATCTGGACTCAAACTATCCAAGAAAAGCCCATAAATGAGCCAGCCCCCCCCACCCCTCCCCATCCCAATTTGGTGCCAGTCAGTAGCCCCTTTCTAAGAGCTGACAGTAATAGCAGTCAATGTTGTCAGCCGAGCGAAGCAGCAGAGGCACATCAAACAAATCAAACAGCCTCAACTTTAAAATGTAGTTAAGCGTGGTCTGCATTTGAAGTAATGTGAACAAATGACAGCCGTAGTAACCCTGTCTCCTATAAAATCACGTTCCCATACAATGAAACAGCATTCTCGATTAGGTATCGAGGGAAAAGTATTTTCCGGCAACTGGTGCACGTCGGTTTTAAATAACGTTAACAAAACTACTTGGTTGGGTTTACAAAAAGATGATGGTTTGGGCTAAAATAAGTAGGGTTGTTACATAAGTTAAGTTACCTACCTATTGTAAGTTAAGTGCGTCACATACAGTACGTGGCGTTACATAAACAAGTCAACACAGATTTTTGGTTTCACATGGGACATGTCTACTGAGTGAGATACTGTTGGTAAGAGGTTTGGCCAGTGCAAGAGCTCTTTAAGAGACAGATACAGCCATAAACTTAAAGGAGTACTCCACTGTTTTTACACACTAAGTTTACATAAACAGTGTTCATTTTGGCACCTGATTATGATTTTGTTTTAGTCTATTTTTTTTCCAGAAATATAAATGTGATTTTTGTCAGTTTTAATTAACAAAAACGTAAGAGATTTAAGGCTTGTTTTCGTCAGTGACATTTTAAAAGGTTTAAAGATTGGGCGTTTACCAGACAGGGACGAAAAGCTCTATTGAGTTTCATTATGAAAAAAGGAGGACCCAGTTTTTTTAGGAGCTTGGCTAAAAGTTATAATATGTTGGTCCTAATCGGTTTCTTGCAAGGCTCCTAATTGGCCTTGCAATACTAAATCACTGCACTGGAATACTCCCTTTTAAGGTTATGCGTGGAGATTTTTAACCTCTAGTAGCGCTATAAAGCACTTTTTCTACCCATTTTGTATGTACGATGGACACGCAGGTGACAACACACATTCTACACAATATATTCCACTGATCTACAGGAGGTGGTAATGCACAAACATATGTAGCAATGCGCCAACAAAGGCAGGAAAGAAGAAGACTGCTTGCTAGAGAGATTGTTCTAGCATAGAACAATGCGGGCTTCAAATCTTTCAGAAAAATCGGCTTTGCATGTGTTTTATGAGGAATGAAATGTATTGATCACATCTGTTAGACCTCGAAGTAACACGGCTGGATGTTAACAGGTTTGTTTTCAAGAAGACGCCACGGGGCACCTTTAAGTGCTGCTCAGTTAAGCTCAGTTGGCAAACCCTAGTGTATCTATTTAGTGCCAACCTGAAAACATACAACCGTTTTACATGTAAGTAAATAAGCTATATAACAAAGAACATATGAGATGTATGTGAAAACCACAAAATGAAAATTTCAAGCCAAATTGGTTAGGAGCAATAGAGCATTCACAATGTTAGAATAAGTGAAAGAGCACTAAGTAAAATTAGATTTGAAATGAAAGTGGAAACATTTTGGCCAATTTGGATGATTTAAAGGCTAATCATTTTAGTGAAGTGGTCCGATGCATCATCGTTTCACCCCAAATGTCAGTAAATTGGTCAAGTGCTATTAGATTAGTTCTAAAATGGCAGCAGTGAGACGTTTGATTCTCCTGAGTTCAGCTTAAATCTGATCAGTGGCGTCTTAAGATTTTGCAGCTGATGGACAGATGAAAGCTTCAATTAAAAACAGATATCACCTTTCTGCATGAAGTTTGATAACTGCAGTGTAAACTAACCATACTAAAAAATACAAAGAGAGCAACAAGAAAACGTCAAATGAAATGACTTTTTTTTTTCCTTTAATAGTTTTGTTAACATGCAAATCCCAAATGTCTACACAAACCATAACAGCTAATTTTTGGTGGAAGCTCTGTCCCTGTTACACTGTAATTGCTTGTATTTATCGCGCATATTTTCTCTCACCAGTCACCAGTTTCAGTTAGTTTCAGGCTGCTTCTATTCTCTGCCGGTCATTAGATAAAAACTGTCCAGTCGGGATGCTTGCGTCTGTTGAAAACTCATTCAAATATGTAAATGAACATCACAGACCTGTCACAGTTGAGCCCCTTTTGAACCAGCAGAGTCCCTCAGCCCATATTATGTTCTCCGTGCTGATGGACACCTGCCTGCTGATGATTATATTAGTCATTCGCATGATGAAATTTACAGTATATCAGCAGCCAATCCCCCCCCAACACACACTTCAATACATTGAAAAAAGGTCCTTTCATGCACTCTGACTGATTGACTGCACACTGCAGTATTACCTCTTAACACCCGATTTAACCCAGAATCTTAAACCCAGAGTCTTAAAATCTATTATTTTGTGCTAACAGCTGTGAGATCATTTAATTTGTTTCCTATGCAAATCAAGTCATGAGTGGGATACCACCTGAAAACTGATGCCTGAAAACATTTGACGGACGGGTGGCTGCACACACACAATTACCACACCCTCACTGGCGGAGGAATAAAAAATGATTTCTTAAGCTCGGTATCACTCACAGTGAGTGTGCGTGCGCACACACACACATGCACACACACACACACACACAGACAGACAGACAGAGCAGCTGTCTGAGGCAGGCAGGGTCAAACGGTGGTTAATTAGTCCCGTCACCTGCTCAGGTCATCACACCTTCAGCTCTGCTCGGCTGAATAATAATCTTGCAATATTAACACTGTCACGTTGGCTTGGGTGTTGGTGTGAACCTGTTGTTGATATAATACATTACATCCCGCTGTCTCGCCTCCCTGACACACACACACACACACACACACTCTCTCTCTCTCTCCCTCTCCTGCTTCCCTAGCTGACTGAAAGGCCACCAGAAACTGTCACTTTGCACTAATGACTGCTACAACGATGTGTGTGACAGGTCTCTCCTCTCCGTCTCTATCCTCGCAGCAGCATCACATGCGATTACTCAGCCTCTCGCTTCCTATCTGTTGCTGCTCTCTGTAAATTATATCAAATGTGAACCACCGCCGTAGTGGTCTGTCAAACTGTGAACCGGTTTTGAAATTTACTCTCTGAAATGCGTCTCATTAGCTCAATCCGTCTGCAAATTCCGGCAATGGGAGTTAATGATGTATTATTGAGAATATTCTCGGGTTGTGAAAAGGCAGATTTCAGCATCAAAGCGTGTGCCAGCAGGCTGTTTAGTGTTTGTTTCTCAGGGAGAGTCCCTCTGTATGGAAAACAGGCAGGTGCTTCACGGACGCAGGGAAAAGCGGGAATGATTTCCCATCTGGCTGTTCTGCGGAGAGATAACTGGGCCGTCTTATCCGAGGTGGAGCGCATCTCCCTGCACTGGGAACCTTTTAATGGGGCGGAAAACCTGCCTTCCGCCCCTGAAAATCCACCTTGGAATTCCCATTTCCAACAGCCTGTGACTACCTGTCTTTCCAGAGCACTTTTCCCATTGACTTTTGCTCTTTTTTTACATTCGCCGTATTCTTATCACTGCATGAAATTGCTTATAGATGCAATTTATGTTAATATGTATTGTGATGCAGACAAATATCACAATAAATCTAGCCAGGAGATGCTCAGATTGCTTCCACAGAAGCAAGTACACACACACACACACACACACACACACACACACACACACACACACACACACACACACACACACACACACACACACACACACACACAAGGGGATAGAGGGCTGGATAAACGCCAGCCAAGCCTCATTAGCTTCTTGCTGCTTCTCTGGAAAGACAGGCAGAGCGAGACAGGAGGGGGAGACAGCGAGGGGGGAGGTTAGATAAGCAGAGGGGAGTTGAAAGAGAGTGAGAGGAGGCAGAGGGAGAGGAAAACCAGGTTTATGAGGGGCGACAGTGAGGCAGAGCCCAGCACGGTGACCTGTTGGATTAAGACTATTAGAAACCCATCTGGGGCTGCTTGACCACTTCACTGGCGGATCCTCCCCCAGCAGCCGCTCAGCTGACCCCCACTGACACAATGCACCCCTGGGAGAGAGAGAGAGAGAGAGAGAGAGAGAGAGAGAGACACACACACACACACACACACACACACACACACACACACACTCTCTCTCTCTCTCTCTCTGATGGAACAGATGAAATGCTTCATGTCAGTACTGAAATGCTGCATGGGACCATATCTATGACAGATGGAGAGGTGACCCATAAGTCAAATATGGCTCAATTTACTATTCCATATAGAGCTATTGATATACTGAACCCACAATGCATATGAACTCACCTTGGCTGCATTTCGACAAGTAGGCTCAAACACTGTTTTATGCTGATAAACAATTATGCTGACCGAATTTCCATTTTGTTTTACTTCAGCCATACACTAGAAATATATGTGCTCACTTACACTGAGAAGTGGGGCTACAAACGTTGTAGCCTACACAGGTTAAAATGTCTTTGAATGTTTGTTGTTCATTTGATGTGAAAATATGTATGGCAATTCCAACTGAAGTTTGAAGTGTCAGCTGAAAAGCAACTGAAAGCAGTTGAAGTGTAATCACTGAAAGCAATTGAGAATTTAAAGTTTCAAGTGTAAGCCCCCTAAGCAGGTGAATTGCCAGCGTATGTAGGCTACAGTTGGAACAGTTTTACTTGCAGGTATGTCGCATTGAGAATCTCATTTACATATTCTGCTAAATGTCTTCCCACAGGCTGTCACTATGATGAACACTTACCACCTGTCCATAGTGTCAGGATCAATCCCTGTGCAATAACACTAAGTAAAGCAGTAAATGACATATTTAATAGTGTTAAACACATCATTTAAACATGCAAATATCTGTCAAATATACACTGTAGATACTGTCATACCCCCCCACCTCAGATATACAAGCAACCCCGATACATTCATAATTCTTTTTTTTTTTATCACCATTTGCACTTTTGCATTTCCCTATTGTTTTACTGTTTGCAGTCCTCAAAGAGCGGTTTCTTTACATGTGTGTATGTACGTATGTACATACAAACTTATATCTGTACATCATGTTTGTGTTTACCTTGTCCAGCTTTGTTGTCCTTGTTTCTAGCCGTAAGTCTATTTCTGTGTATGTCCTGTGTAAGTCAAATTCTCTGTGTGTTCGCTGAGTAGGATTCTGATTTGCAACAATTTCAGGTTGAGTTTAAATAGAACTTAACCTGAAATTGTTGTGCAAAGTTGGAGAGTGCAAAATAAAGGAATATATTGTGGCTTATGAGCTTGTGCGCTGATATCGTCCAGTTTTATTTAAGCTCCTTTGCCGCAGGATGAACTGTTCCACAAAAAAAGTTTGCAGAAAGTTTTAAGACAGGAGTCGATTGCCACATTTTTGTGAAGACACTTTTCTTGTGTGGCTGTTCCTAAAGGGAACAAATCGGAGATTTAGGATGGCAATAACTGGGTATGGAACCAGGCTGCAAATTAAGTTAACTTCTTGTAACAAGCTAGGGCTGGACAAAGATCTAAATAACCACAAATCGCCAACATAGTTGGATGATAGTAATACCAATTTTGTGCTGTTTCTTTTGGTGAAACAGCACAAAATGTCTTTCTTTTGATCTTTTCTTTTGTCCTGATTAATAAGGCCACTTTCTGGACTGACTGATTATTTTTGTTGTTTTAATATTTTATTTTTTATTTGTCACTAGTTGTTTCAGTCATATTGATAGTTAAGATTCAGTTCATGAATTTACGGGAAATTGCAAAACACGAGTAGACTAGGAGCAGTTGAAGATTCAGTGTTGGTAATTCAATACATTTTAGTTTATTGCCCAACCCTATCACAAACTATTAGAGGTAAAGACATTTAAATGTCAGGCTAGTGGGTGCACTCATTTTGAAATTAAATGTTTAAATATTCCATTTTTGTTAACCACATGAGAAGATTTTGCTGCACTCTTTGTTTTCCAAAAAGCGGCACAATTTCAATATGGACTCTCTGCCGCCTCAATGTTTCGCTCTGTTCATGTCTCTCTCTCTCTCTCATTCTCACCCTCATCTCATTAGCCCATTTTGCGTCGCTGAAGGGTACCATCCCTTTCGGGAAACTTTTGTGGGTGGTTTCTTTGGTTTGAGTTCATCTTCGGCGGCTGTAAAATATTTCAACCGGCTTCACTTTCCGAGTCGTGAAGAGCCTCGCTACATGAGATTATGAGCTGTGGGGCTCAACGCAGACAGACGAGCTCCCAGCTGAATCACTCCACATCAAACCCTTCAATCACTTACCATTTACTGGGCTAAGCACAGATGAGAGGGTTCCCCGCTGGTCCACGCACACACATGCACACGCACACACACATACACACACACACACAAATAAACCTGCTGCACAAATGCTCATGCACAAGAGAATAAAATTCAGGATGCAGAAATAAACTTGCACAGGCAAGCACATGCATGCGCACACACACACACACACACACACACACACACACACACACACACACACACACACACACACACACTTAGATCAAATGCACTACATACACACGAGCAGCCTTTTAAATATGCACTATGCCTTTGAAAGAAAAAAAAATCAAATGCAAAAGAGAAATATTTATTAGGTTGATATCGCTGTTTCTGTGTGAAAGTATAGCCTGTATCAGTGAAAGTGTGTGTGTACGAGTGTGTGTGTGTGTCCCAATGGTGTCACCATAGGGACAAGGTGATTAGTGATATCTATCCGGCAAATCATGTGCAAGCACATCATTACCATAGCTCCCTCTCTCTCTCTCTCTCTCCCCCCCCTCTCTCTCTCTCTCTCCCTCCTCTCTTCTCATCTCGGTCTCTCTCTCTGGGGTGCGTTCGCTCCCAGCGCTCCTTAAGTGTTTTAACGTGTTAATAATCATTAGGCACTGTGCAGTCAAGTGGGAGAGGAACGGGTGGTTGCGGCGGCGGTGGTGGTGGTGGGGGGGTGATGATGATCGGCTGACCTCTGACCTGTGACCCCCGACTCCCCTCCTCCAATCTCCCCCCTCTGTGTTGAGTGGCTGGCCTCTCATCTTGGGGGTCCATCAGGGACCTATTAAGGGCTGTCTCACACTCCGCCACCTCACTTAACTCTTAACTGCCTTGTCAATATGCTACAGCATGTGTGTGAGGGACAGAGAGACAGGGAGTTTGTGTTTATATTCACCTCCCTGTCTAGGAAGCCAGTTCCCCCCCTTTTCTGTCGATCACACTTATTTTTCGCCTCATTTTTCTCTCTCTCTCTCTCTCTGTGTCTCTCGCTCTCTCTCTTTCTCTCTTTCTCTCTCTCTCTGTGGCTCTCTCTCTCTCTCTTCCCCTCCCTCCGTCCCTCTCACTGCGTCTGTCTTTGGAGATGCTAATTCACACAGATGCCGAGGCGTGTGGACCTGAATAACAACACTCTGGCAGGCTGCTGCCTCCTCTTCCCTTCCACATGCTCTGTTGACGATCTCACATTCCAGCCATATTCCACACAAAGCTTAGAGAGAGAGAGAGAGAGAGAGAGAGAGAGAGAGAGAGAGAGAGAGAGAGAGAGAGAGAGAGAGAAGAGTGTGTGTGTGTGTGTGTGTGTGTGTTTTGCTTATCTGTATTGCAAGTTTTCTTGAAAAGTTGCGTGTGCTGGAATATCTTTTTTTTTTTTTAAAAGATCTGTGAGATTTCTTTGGGGAGACTGACTTTTTTTTTTTTTTTTTTTTTTAAAAAGGACCTTGTGTCTCTATAAACTTCAACAAGTATTTTTATTTTCTATTTCACAACAAACGATCAAGACGGTCACCGAGGAAATTGGCAGGACTTTTGCAACGTTTCATTGCAGCTGCACAGCCAGTAATGGGAGGGCTCCAATTATTTCAGAATAGGATATTTCTTTTATACTGGTAGCAATTAACTTTTCCTAATTTGTATAATTTGATTTAGCAGCAAGAAAGGAAAAAAAACTGACCACAAACAACCAGGCTCAAACACACATTAATAAAATGCAACTGCACAACTTTTGGTGTAATCTCTGTCTTTTGCATCTTGAAAATATTTATGGGCCACCAAATATTAGTGTTTCAGTTACACTGGGTTTTCCTGTAAACGTGTCTTCTTTGTCCCTGCTTTTAAGAGTTCCTTCAAAATGCTAGCATCAGTGCAAGATTTTTTTTTTTTCCTCTTAGCTTGATCTGTAAATGCTTCTGAAGCGTCCTCGGTAGTTAGTTACATCAGTCCCCGCTTCAGTTGAGGCGAAATCTTTTAGCCAGTCCCTCCAGGATTTTGAGGCCTTTTTTAAAGATTGTTGCGGCCTAAAATGCCTGACTTCACGGGAGCTTTTGTAAAAAACTTCGATAAAAAGTTGCGATATCTTTTGTAGGTTTGAAGTAGAGATGGCCCAATACCACTTTTTTGCTTCCCGATACCGATTGCAATACCTGAACTTGCGTGTCGGCCGATACCAAGTACCGATCCGATACCAGAGTGTCATATATTTCATTATGTTTTAACAGCTGTATAATACTATCCCTGTATGGATGTGATATGATTTCTATCTTTGTTGTCGGTCTGGCTCAGGTTAAACTCTTTGTGAAACATGAACAAACACAAACAATGAACGCCCCAGAACTTTCTTTTATTCTCCAGTTTGACAGTCAGTTATAACGGAAAAAGAACATAAATAAACTACTTTAATGTAGAATTTCTTTAGGGCTTTATTACTTGGTATCGGATCGGTGCATAAACTCCAGTACTTCCCGATACCGATACCAGCATTTTAGGCAGTATCGGAGCCGATACCGATACTGGTATCGGTATCGGAACATCTCTACAATGAAGTTGCGGAAAAAAAAAGAAGTTGTGATTTTATATATATATATATCGTTCTTTAAAAATAAAAAGGAAACTTGTTTTGGGGAGAATAAAACTACTCTGGGCTGAGATTTCCTAGTAACCTTACCAAAAAGGCTCAGGATGCTGCAAATGTTGGTATAATATGAAAATGGCTGGTGGATTTAAGACAAAAAAATTATAATTTATTGAATGAATCAAATTTGAACATATGTTTCAGTGGCTTGTTGATCTTTACATTGTTAGTTAATTTCCTAACCTGGCCTGGGACACACATTCATACGGTTTGATAAAAGGACTTATTGGACTTTAACTTATCATTGCACTTACAATAACGAGCGTAGCTGTCCTCAATTTAGGTCATTGTGTACGTTTCATCTCCGGTTTTTCCTGCATCCACCGTGTGTGTCGTTTGTGTGTGTGTGTGTGTGTGTGTGTGTGTGTGTGTGTGTGTGTGTGTGTGTGTGTGTGTGTGTGTGTGTGTGTGTAAGCGTCAGTCGCAGGGGGGGAACGGAGCGGCAGCCCCACCCGCTGCAGAGAGCTGGATTGAAACGGCAGCAACTTCAGCGACTTTTAAATCGTTAAGAGTCTCCATTGATGTTAAAATGTTAACATGTTGGCATGACTGTCTGAAATGTTTTGCACGGTCTTTCGCTGTACGTTTTGTTGGTAAATGTGAGACGTTCGAGTCACACACGTCTCGTCTTCATATCCCAAACAAGGAAATGATCAACCCGTTCTCACGCCTGCTCGGTCAGTGGCTCTCAGAGTGCGCGTGGGATTGCTGGGATTGGTTGAAGTCGCGGGAAACTTCAGGTTATTGGTCAAATTTGCGGGAAAGTTGCGGTGATTGGTCAAAATTGCAAGTTGCACCAAATTTGCGGCGACATGGCGAAATCCTGGAGGGACTGTTTAGCATTGATTTTCAGGTTAGCGTTAACGTCCTCAGCATCAGTTTACAGGTAGCTTTAGCAGGTAGCGTTGTCTGCTAGTGGTGACGCTCGTTCCTCAATCAAAACACCTGTTGCCAGCTTTTTCTTATCTAGTTGCTTCTGTTTGTGAGGGCCAAAGTCATCATTGTTAATAGGATTTTTTCTGGATTTATCTGTAGTTGATGCATTCTCATTAGCTGTCTAACATACTTAACTTGCATATTCATGACAATCGCATGGTCAAAACAACACTAATGTGCTTTGACTGTTTGATGCATTTCACAGCAGTACATTCCATTATTCCCTGTGTGTGTGTGTGTGTGTGTGTGTGTGTGTGTGTGTGTGTGTGTGTGTGTGTGTGTGTGTGTGTGTGTTTTGGCAAAATCTGTACAGCACAGTCAACAGTGGGAGGGTTCCTTTCTTTCAGCGCAAACAGTAAAAGCTTTAGATTGGTTATAGCATTTCCCTTCTGTTCATCCAGTACAGTAAAGCCCAGAGACTTTTGACATCATCTTTATCATGGAATGCCATGGTGTCATTTTTAGGCAAATAATCCAAAGTATATGGGAAATGTAGTCTTAATTGGGGAGACACTAGCTCTGACAATAGCTCTGCTATATGGATGCTGTCAATCATCGTCGCCATGGTCTAATTTATTTACAGAACTTAATTAACACTATTAATTTCTAAGGTCTCAAGTATTGAGTCATCATATTGTCTCGTATGCGATTGGAATTTCGACATTACAGCTTATCTAAGTTGTTGTATTGCTTTAAATGGATTTTTAGCCTGGCGTTTTGAACAGATTCCAGATATATATGGATAAATGATAAATTGGTAATTAGTTCTTATAATAATTTTATTCTTATTTCAGGATGAGTTGCCAGCTAAACCTAAAAGCTGCTCACAAACCTGAAAGAAGATCTTAGTATTAATTGAGCTTATTGTCCTACAGTGCTGTGAAATGTGTACAAGTCTCTCAGTACCATTTTGCATCATGCATTTTTCATTAGATTTTATTTTTATTTCGTTTTGACTTTTTGTTTTCAAATTCAGTTTAGTTTTAATTAGTTCTTAAAGCGGATTTGCTAGTTTAGTTTTTATTTTTTGAAAATGCTTAGTTTTAGTCTTTCTTTGTAATATGGGTTATTTGTCGGAGGATTCAAAAAGGTCAGAAAAAGTATTGTGTAATAATAACAAAAACATCATACAACTTTAGAAATATGTATTCACAATGTATTCAACAATAACACACAGCCTACATATGGTCATAAATATGTAAACAGTCTACACAAGACGCCGCAGTAAGTGCAAAATGTGTAAGTGACGTATTCCAGGAAAAAAAACTAAATAGCCAACAGACTAAAGAAGACATACATCAACAGGTGTTTTGAACTTTGGTTTGAGTAAAGTGGTGAACTTTTTGAAGTCAATCGACTCACACAGTTGTGTAGACATCCCAGTATTAATCCACATATTAACCGACTCTTCCTTCCTCTTTTAGTCTTCCTAAAGCCTGGTTCAGACGGCAGGATAATTAGGCCGATTTTAGCCCCGATTCACCCCTTCCAACAATCCTAAGGATGCGCAGATTATCGTAAAATAATCTGATCAGATATTCCTGCCGTGTGTGGTGTGTGTCTGCTCGGAAGGACGTCGGGCCCGCTCCAATCTCAAATCGGGGATATCCAGCATGTTGGATTTTTTTGGCCCGATTTCTCCTCGTGTGTGGTGTCCCCCGGGGACAAACGAGCAAGCAGCCTGTGTAAAATAAATAAAGTCGATGGGCATAACTACATCCACAACTGCAGTCCACCAGAGTACATGGAAACGAATATATGAACGTTTATTTCAACCGTAATTAATCTGTGTAATACGTAGGGGTGCATGATATTGAAAAAAATGTGACATTGCGATATCAATAATGAATATTTCGATATCGATATTAATTTAGATATTTTTAAACATATGTAAAATTAACAAAGTTATGGGAAAACGCATCAAAAATAGATTTCATATTTCCCAGTGCTAAAACGATACATTTAAAATGTTGCCTGAACTGAAAGAATTATATATATATATATATATATATATATATATATATATATATATATATATATATATATATATATATTTAAAAAAATGTAATGATTTATTTAAAATGTAATAACAATAACATATAACAATATCTTATTTCACCAGTAAATTCCTGTTAACGACACAAAAAAAAAAAAGCTGGGAAAAGGGGATT
The DNA here is from genome assembly GCF_004354835.1 of Perca flavescens. Classification (NCBI taxonomy): domain Eukaryota; kingdom Metazoa; phylum Chordata; class Actinopteri; order Perciformes; family Percidae; genus Perca; species Perca flavescens. Next base: position 25,123,842 of record NC_041344.1, on the reverse strand, counting down.
TTACAATTACTTTGAATGCAGCACGAGGCTGGCGAGGCCAAACCTATATATATATACAGTTGAGTTCCCCTTAACGTCCGTTTTTCGGATCATCAGAGAGAAGCGCAGGCATTTAAGTGGCACCTAAATAAGGCGCTCCACGCAGCTGATGTTTGTTTATACTTCTCCGCTGGTGTGTGCGTCGAGCCAGCCGGTGTGTGTGTGGTAGAGCGAGGAAGAAGTGAGAGAGTGACGGCGTTTTTCTTCGGAGTGAGTAGCGACTCTAACGTTATAGTGAGAGAACCAAAGTGTCTCCCCTGTTCTTTCTGAACACGGTGGGAAATCTGCAGCAAGAGAAGTTAACCCTCTCCTTTATTTCATGTTGTTTATGGAGAAGGAGAACCAGGAAATGAGTCGGGGAATTGCAACGCTACCAAGTGATGTGTATTTTTCGAGAGGCGCATCAAAGAGTGTAGACGTAACATAGGCTAAACTCAAAAGAATGTTGTGCTGCAGCTTGCAAAGGAAGAGTCTATTGAGTGCAGCTCCGCCATCTTGGACTGAATGCAACACAATGTTCTATTGAGTTTCTCCTCTTGTTGCTTCTAAACTCTTTGGTTACATGTCGGGCGGCAACGTAAACAAAATATCGCGTAATTATCGCAAGACTTCCGGTATAATATCGCGCAACGTGATATCGCGATAACGATATTGAGTCGATATATTGTGCACCCCTAGTAATATGTAACGACATTTCTATGAGAAAAAACTAATCACCTCCATATCATGATGTAGCAAGTATAGTCCATTCTCGCGTGGTCTTCTTTGACCATCGCCTTTTGTTTTGATAACGTTTTTTGTCGGTTAAAAACAAACTACAAACTATCGCCACTGCATCCTCCTTGTCCGCAATGATTGTTTACTCTGAAGTCACGTTTGATCTCGAGGGATTTTGCGAGATTTCCTGTCTGACCTTGGATTGCTCGGGAGTCAAATCGGTTTGTGTGTGATGTGTTGATTTTGCCGTGTGCCGCGCACCACACACTGTACGACCAAAACTGTTAGACCCGGGATTTTTCATCACCGTGTGTGGGGTCTCTCAGGATTGGAAAATCGGCCGAAAATTTTAAAATCGTCCCGTGTGAAGCAGGCTTAAGTATTTACTAACCAGCAGCTATCAGGTCGCCGGTGAAAGCCCCCCTGTAGTGTTCTCTGTCCTGCTGTTGTCTCCGTCATGCTGCCTGGCCCTGGCCCCATACATCCATGCCCTGTACCGGGGTTATATTAGCTTCTGTTTCAGAGGAAGGGGGCTTTGCGTTCTCCTTTACCTTGTTAAGGTAAGCTAGGTTAGCCTCCTAGCTTGTGTTCGCTTCTCAAATGTACTTTCAAATTCGTGGGATTTTTCCCTGTGATAAATCGTCCACATATTTTACCACCTTCCACTGCGAGGCACTTGCTTTTATCTCACACAGTCACAATCAAATAGGACTCTGCCGCTTTCTTCCGACTTTCGGTACCGCCATGATGCCAGGCGAGGGGCACGGGCATGTGTTCAATTTGACGTGGAATGTTGGAATTTCTGGGTTCCCAGCATGGTTCCCATTCGGAAACTATACATGTCTACGGGGAAATGTCATGGTCGGATATATAGATAGATATAACGTTATTTGCTCTATGAAAGACATCGACAAAGACGAAAACTAAGGACATTTACTCGATCATTTTATTTTAGTTAGTTTTTGCAAAGAGACATTACAGTTTTAGTTTAGTTATGGTTTTTTGTAATGACAATGTTTTTTTTTTCACCTAGTTTTTTTGTTATTTCGTTCATTTTCGTTAACGCTTATAAACTTGCTGAGTAGTGAGTCAAAAGAAAAGTAAGCCTTTCCAAAATCACTTGGAAATATGACAACATTGGGAACAACGGAATTAGACGTTGAATGACGGCACAAAAATCACCGCAAGCTTCAATTTTAAAAACAGTTATCGTCATCAGTCTTCCAAACAGCTCAACCCTAATAAAGAACAGAGCATACAGAAAAAGCATACAAGCTGTACTCCACATAAGACCAAACAAAGAAGACTGAGTAACACAAACAGTGTGTAGCAGCACTGCGACAGGCGGTAATCCAGCAATAAACCAGATCCACATGTTGGCCAGATGATGCATCCTGGCGTTTGAGGCGTTTCGGGGCGACTTCCCTTTGAGTCAGACATGACCTCACTGGCCAATATATGTCATCATCACCATCATGTCCTACCTGATCTCCACCTCTGATAGTCACCGCTCCATGAAGGTCTCCCCTCTCACGCACACGCTGCTTTACATAATTCAACACTCATTTATGGGAGCCCAGCTCCTACCTCCCTGCATAATAAATCAAAGAATAATCTGGCTTTAGCTGCGAATTTTACTCTATTTTTCTATTTGCACACATACTCTCTCTCTCAAACACACACACACAGGACTCTTTAACTGAGAGATTGGTCTGAAGTGACAGTAATGTAATATTAATAACCGGGGTGACAGTCTGTCCCTATTGTGTTGATACCCGCAGGCTTGACAGAGCTTTGGTCACACATCCCACTGCTGTACATCTGCTAACACTGGTACAATAAGTCCACTCTGTCTCTTTCAATCTCTCTCTCTCTGTCCTTTTGCTGCTGGCTCTAAGGTTTGAAGATTCTGGGCCTTCATTTTCTGCCCAAGAAACTAAGAATAATTCATCTTCGCCCCACTTCAAAATGACCTTATTGCATTGAAATCACCTGGACATAAAACCACAATACAATGCTGGTTAAAACTATGCAAAGGGGCTTGACCGATATCAGTTTGCCAAAATATCACGGCAATATTCACCTGGGATTAAAGGTTATTGGATACATAAAATATGCTGTTTTCATAGTTTGACAGTGCGATATGGGGTTATGTCTGGTGATATTTTGTATATATATAATATATTTTGATTTGCTGTATTGCCAACAAATCCCATGAAAACAACAAATATTAAGGAAGTATTGAACCTAAAAAGTGTGGTCTGTGTCGCCAAAGCAAGGTGTGTGTATTTTCTCTGTGCCCTATAGCTGCTCTAGTGTCCATACCATAACCTCCACAATTAGTGTGAATCTAACTGGACAGTCATTTGCTATAAGTGGTCAATTCAGTGTCTATTACTGAAGAGAAAAACAAACTCATTCAAATGCTGCATGTTGCCCTACCTTTTGTCAATTCTGTGTAAAACACTGAATTGCAATTTTTTTGGAACAAAATGGAATTTCTTTTCACTCAATAACATTTACAAATTGCCTGAAACCTAAACTTATAATACTTAATAATATTTATTGAATATTGTCATTCTGTTTCTCTATAATTAATGTTTCCTTTACTATCAATGTTCTCAGGGTTTAAAGACAGAGGGTGCTGTACTGCATGTTGTGGACCAATTTGAGCTAAATGGATAACATTTGATTGATTTGATACAATATGGAGATATAATAAAACTTAAAAACTTTGTAACAGTACAGAGAGAGAGAGAGAAAGAGAAAGAGAAAGAGAGAGAGAGAGAGAGAGAGAGAGAGAGAGAGAGAGAAAAGACAGCAGCGCTTTGACTTTAGCAGTTCTGTGCCTGGGACCGAAGAGTCACAGAAGGAAGAGGGAGAAAGATGGAGTTCGGCCCGGCTTCAATCAGACGAGTACAAGTCAAAATCCCCATCTGAGACACAGATGCAGACGAGGGGCGAGGGAGGGAGGGAGGGAGGGAGGAAGGAGGGTGAAGAGAGGACGAGGAGAAGAGAGGGAGAGCAGCAGGGGAAGTCATTATCACTTCCCAACCTCACTCGCTGTCTAATGTATTCAAGGGGAAACAGTTAGATTTGGTCCCCTTTGGCAGCCGACCGTAAGCAAATCGATTTGAATGGGAGAGATATAAAGAGCTGTTTATAGTGCCCCCGCATCTCTGAGCGTGTGTGTGCGTGTGTATTGTGAATATACATTTGTGTGACACAGTATGGAAATGCCATTATGCACGCTCACTGTTCGGCTTTAGCGTCTGCTGCAGCTTTGAACTGTATATATTTCATGAAGAATAACTGAGGCAGCACCTACATTCCCGTCCGTGTGTGTGTGTGTGTGTGTGTGTGTGTGTGTGTATTTGGCCATAATTTGTGCACGGACCCATGTGTTTTTTTTGCTTCTGCAGCACCAGTGGTGGTCTGCTGTCTGCTGTGGCCTCTTGTTTGAGCTGCAGTGAGCCAGCGTCTGGTTTAATCGAAAGTTGGAAGAGTCCCTGCTCTGCTCCCAGATCCGGACTGAGGGGGATTATTGTAATGACCTATGAGGACTTTTGTGTGTGTGTGTGTGTGTGTGTGTGTGTGTGTGTGTGTGTGTGTGTGTGTGTGTGCAGGGGTGTTGTCCCTTGTTGAGTGAAGGTTCAACAGCCTCAAACCCCATCAGGTTGAAGGGGCTTTACCTTCCAAACATCCGCACAGGGCGCCGCTTGTCCCGATTTGATTACGGACATATTTGGGGATCCATCAGAAAACTGATGAAAGGAAAATATAGAGCTAATCCTTGTTCAAATTGAAGGTCTTGCAGTACACACACACACCCACAGGCATGCAAGCATACACACACACACACACACACACACACACACACACACACACACACACACACACACACACACACACATATATATACAGACACACACCCTGTAGGACATGTGTAACCTAAGTCGGTTGTGATTCCTTTCCTGGTGAGGCCTGGAGGAGTCTAGGAGAGGTTAAAGAAACACCGTGCAGTGTGAAAACACACTTGTGAGGTGTGCGGCCTGAAATCTTACACGTACACACACACAAGGCTTTGATTAATTGCGCCTGCTTGTGTTTGCCAGTGAAACAGTATTCATTCAGGTTAGGCACTCTCTCTTAATAAAAGGTCAGTGGATAAACAGCTCGGTAAGGCAGCCATTTTGGGGATTAATCCGTCCGTGTTTGGCCTCAGTTACCTCTGAGGCGCTAAGGTTAAGAGGTGAGGGTTATGAACTATTACAAGAGAAACACAAACTGGCTGCACACATTTACTGACTAATGAACAGAAGGGCTTTTGGATTCAGTCGAGTCACCGCAGCAGTTTTTAGGGATAAGGAGTGAGAGGTCATTGAGGGGCATTCAGGAAAATGAGGATTTGTTTGAATTCATTATGACTGCATACATTTAAATTAATCCCAGACAGAAATGAATCATTTCTCAATCACTAAAATCACCACCAACAAAATACATGGGACAGATGGCCACCTATAATCTGGTCAAATTAGGATCTGTAGTTAAAAAGATAAGGCTCATGATACGCTCTATTTTTTTTTTTGTCAATACATTCCCAAAACAACAATGAATTTATTGTTGTGCATGTGTCTTATTCCTCTGTGCCATATAGCTCCATGGTTTTCCAAAAACTATTAAAAACAATCAATAAGACCATGTCACATACACCATCCTACTGCCTTGAATACTCAACATGTGTATTCATCCACAGCTGAAAATAGTTCCAAAAAACATTTGCACAATATACTTCCATTTGAGATACATTAGCTAAAAACTACCAGCTAGGTGCCAAGCTGTTTTATGAGATTACTCCCTTTTTAAATTGTAAAATGAAAGCTACATAATTGACTTGTTTTTTAAAGATGTATGTCTTCAGTAGGGAACCAAGTGGCTTGGGGCTGAGTGCCACAGACAAGGTAGGAAAGTCAGAAAGTATTGGTGGACAGACTAACACATTGAGATCTTTTGATAGGATTTATTGACAATAAACAAAAATAAAACAGAATAACTAAAGCCTTTTTTCTTTGATATGCATTTGTTTTGGGGTTACTGACTATAAAAAGTAAAATACATTTGAGAGGTGCTGTTCGGTAATGATTCTGATGAAATCGTATTTCACTGATGCTCATTACAAAGAAAAATATGCAGTGCATTTTTAGTAGTAATGTTTTTTTTTTTCCTGCATAGAAAAGCCTTAATTTGTATAAATTCAACTGTGCATATAAATCTGTAATGGCTACTGTATGTGATATGATAATGGCATAGCTAATATTGGCCACTCCAGCAGGTGTGTGTGACCTGCTGAAGAGGTGACACACACACACACACACACACACACACACACACACACACACACACACACACACACACACACACACACACACACACACACACACACACACACACACACACACACACACACACACACACACACACACACACACACACACACACCAGGAAGGCTGACTGAAATGTTACTCCTCAATTATTCAGGCGCTTTAAATGGCAATCTGCACAAAGGTAGCGCTGGAGGAGGAAAGGGCAGAGCCACTAGAATACCACACTGTTTATATATCACACAGAAATACATGCATACACTGCACAAACTGTTTTTCTTTAATTTGACTCTGACCATGGGATCACACCAGCAAAAGCTCCACCATAAACAACATGCGGCAGCACATATTTAAACAGTGACAATAACACTGATGTGCTGTGTCATTAGATTGTCACTTTGTGATTTAAGGAAGCATATTGAACACATTTAGGAAGACACCGGCATCAGCAGATTTCCTGTGTGGACAGCCGTTGTCGCCAGGCGCCTCGACTCTCACATGTTACTGATTCAGAAAGCAATAGGAGAGCGTTTCATATTCCTACCGTATGCATTCTTTTGTTCACCACCACATGTTTATTTAGGAGGATAAACAATCAAACCCGGCGACGCTGAGGCATCAACAGATGAATAGTGATGAGGTCAGGGTAAATATTAGTCATGTGCTGATAGCAGAGATGATAAATGGAGAGAAATTAGACACACACACACACACACACACACACTTGAGTCGGCGCTCTGTAGCTGGGATCACTGTGTCTGCGCTGGAGGCCAGCACAGCTTGGAAACGCTGAATTATTGAGTTTTCAACAGTAAAATGTTGGCTTCTGAATATGCTTCATGAATGTTTTCATTAACTTTAAATACAGATTTTTCTTATTTTGTGTTGCTTTAATGAGCTTCGTCTCGATTTTGGGGAGGAAAACCTCAATAAATGCCGTTGACTTCGTTAAAACCTCATGACAGCATTGCTTCATGGAATAAGCCCACTATCATGTCTTGTTTTAATTTACATTAATTGTTCACCTTTGTATTGAGAAGACAAACAAAAATAATTTGTACTACTTTGTAAAGAGATATCATTTGTTTCTAAATGGTTAACACATCATGTATTAATAGACGCTTTAATGGATTAGAAATAAGCCATGATTAGGGACAATTAAGGCAACTTTTGCTGTAAAACGAAAACCTTAGTAGCAATAAAGACCAGCGATATTTAAAACTGTTATCGTCAACAAATCACATGAAAAGAGCGCATTTTCATTTCTTAAAAAAAACAAAAACTGGGCACTGTAGTTTCTCGCAAACGTCACTCAAACTGGAGTTAATACGCTTGTTGGGGACTATTTTCAACTGTGGATTAATACACGTGCTCTAGTGAGTATTAAGACAGCAGGATGTGTGTGTGGGGGATTCTTTCAAAATACACAACAGTGCATATGTGCATGGTAATGAACATGTCAACTAGTGTAACAGTGGGGCTCACGGAAGGGATTTTAATAGTTTTAAACAGAGCTATATGTCATAGAAGTAATTAAGCAATACTTGGTAGTAGGATCAACGCATTGTGCACCAAAGGAAAATAAAGAATAGCAGCAGACTTATCCTTAACTAAATGATTTAATAAAACATGGAACATAAAGTATGCCTTATTAGGCAAAAAGAGCCAATGTTGCAGCAGTGCAACCATACATGATGAGATGATTGCTAAGAGTGAAGACCCAGGTCAGCTGTAGTAAAGGTGAGAGGTTGCAGTCGGGGTGGGTGCTGCAGCACCTGGTTAACTGGCCTACCGTCCCCGTCTTTGTATTTAATACAGCGGTGATGGGATAATCCTCCCACTTCTACACGATAAAGATGTCTCCATCCTCTGGCCCTTATCACACACACACACATACACGCAGGGACATCTAAGGCACAGTCTGTGTGTTTGAGGTACCAATCTCATAGGAGCAGCTGTAGCCTACAGCCTATATGGAGATGGAGGGGACCCAGTCACCCTGACCCCGTCACCCCGCACACACTGCACAGTTCTCGCAGAACAAGAGGCGAAGGCTGGGGGAGGGCTGCAGTTCACTGGAGCTACTTCAAACGGCTCACTATAGAGACTTAGAGAGCATTATCTGATCTAGGTGTCTGCACACAGAGCGCTGTCCACCACCGAGTAGGAGGTGAGAATAAAATGGATGGTTGTTGAGCTCATTTAATGTGCGTTGGTTCTTTTAAATTGCAACCTTTTGCTACATGTTGTTTTAACTGTGCTATATGAAGCATCTTTAAATATCAATCTTAAATGGAATCAAATATATCATTATATCACCGATGACGTTTATTCGGACACCTTGGATTAATTAAAGAAATGGGAGCGTGATTCACATGCTTCCTCTATCTTGAAGCGTCCGTTTGGTTAGCGTTTGTGTTTCTCCCATATACACCTTTAATTTGCTGTAGAACAGAGGATGTATGAACTTGTGCCTCCTCCTCTTCTGTAGCGTTTGTTTTCTAATTGGCTTAACTATAGAGAATAAACACTTTGTGGTTTTTCAATCTGCTTTTTATTCGCTTCTTTTACTATCGGCTCTGCATTGGTTCCATCATGTACTGCTGAGAACACTAAAAATGAAATTAGCAAATGAAGCAAGTAATGTTTGCACAGACCTGTTCTGGTTTTGAGATCCTTTTGAAGACTTTGACACAAATTTAGAGGCTAGTGTACTCAACTAGGGCTGTCCTCGACTAAAGAAATTCTTAGTCGACTAACACTTATACGATTTTATCGACTAATCGATTAGTTGATTTAATTGACAGAGCTGTGCGCTTTGAGAGGTGGTTAAGACTAGAAAAGCACAATATAAATGTAGTTAATTAACCATCTGTAAAACTGAGTTTCTCCACAATTAATCCTGCAAAAGCACCACTTTAAATCTTGTGTTTACCATAAATGTGCTCAGAAGTTTCTTGGAAATGAGTAATTAAGCATGAATAAGCATAAAAAATGACTAATCAACTAAAGAAATCTTAGTCGACTAAGACCAAAACGTCCGATTAGTCAACTAATCGACTAAGAGGTGGCAGCCCTATACTCAACAATGTACTTTTTTTTTTTATAACGCCTCTGAAGAACACTGTAATGAATTCTCGCTACATGTAGCAGCTGCAAGTAACCCCTAAAGAAAAATTTCAGTTTTTTAAAATAAAAATCACTTTTCCCATAATTCCGTTTTTTACTGTAGTACAGAGGATGGCTTTCTGTCCTTCCACTATCAGCATTTCACTGTTCCCATAATTTGCTTACAAGATAATTATTTGGCCGGTTTTGTAGAAAAAGAGCAAAAACACCGTCCCAATTTGTAGTAATTTTCATAAAAAGTATTAAACCAAATTCCACCCAACTAAAAGTATAATTTAAGGTATATCCATAACAAAAAAGGTAACCTGAATGATATCCACCAGTGTTGCATGCGAGTGTATTCAATCAGTGCCCAATGATGCACTTAAAGGTTACTCAGGCAGCCCAGTGATCAGTTCAGATTTCACTTGATTGTTGGAGCTTCCTGTTGTGGTGGTGTAGTGTGGAGCTTCCTGTTGTGGTGGTGTAGTGTGGAGCTTCCTGTTGTGGTGGTGTGGTGTGGAGAAGCTGATGTTAGCAGCAGGTGCTGGGTGTCACGTACCTGAGCACAGCTCCGGCTATAGTGTATCACAGCCGAGCGGTGACTGTTGATTATAAGGCTCTGCAGTAGGGATGCTCATTAATCACCTCGCTACTGATAATCTCATTTAGTGCCGCCAAATAACCTCAGGCTATTGCATGTGTGCGCGTATTGTGTGTGTGTGTGTGTGTGTGTGTGAGTGTGTAAACATTCACCCCTAATTATAGCCAATTACTCGCAGTCAACCTCCCATAGTTGCATTCTCACCATGAGCACATCCACTTACACTTTTTCTCACACACACACACACACACACACACACACACACACACACACACACACACACACACACACACACACACACACACACACACACACACACACACACACACACAATAATTGATGTACAGATAATAGTCTGCCCCCACAGCTGAGGAGGATGCTTGAGGTTTAAAGACTCAATAATTACTAACATAAACAGCAGACAAAATCAGTCCCTGGGTGGGATGTTCTCACATGTTGGTATCTGCTGCCACCTTCCTGTCGGAGGGAATGCTGGCTGAAGTACAGTTTTCCTCAAATCGCTTTGGCACAATCGTTGAATGACTATTAAACTTTGTCAAACTATATGACTATTTATATGAACATTAGGTCAGTTGTTCACATGACTATAGTCATTTAGAATTGCACTGAGTAAGCCTTGCAGATCAAAATAGTTTGCCTTCCTTTGCTATTGAAAGCAAAGGCAGGCAAACTATTTATAGTCTATCCATCTGTCAACTTTTACAACAATACCACATAACTATTATGTTTCTAATATCTGTGACAGGTTATTGTGATTGTTAAGTTGACAGATGGATAGCCTTTGGTGAGACTGGGAACAATTTATTGTATGATTACTGTGTAATTTCCTCACAATGTAAAGCAACCAAACAAAAACAGGTGACAGTTGAGGATATCACAGCAGATTGTTTCATGAATGACTCATGAGGTTGAGAACTTTGCAGCATGTTTTCTTGCACATATTGTACAGTAGTTCCTGGTAATTTTGCTGTTGTATATGTTTGTTTCTGTACAAGCTGTCATTTGACAAGAGGTCTTTGCATTTGATTGTCTTGGTCGAAGCTATGAATGATTAAGGAACCTTTTGTTTTGATGACAATGATTTATTCATTGATGGGATTTATTTACATCGGAAACAGGAGTTCATTCTTTTGATTGCGTAATCCCCTTTTGCAGGTCACATAGAGTGTTGTGAGGATTGTACATGGAGTTTTGACAACTGCAAGTTTGTTTCAGTAAATGTGACAAAGCGATTGAGAAAAACTGGAACTGGAAGAGCTCATTTGCTAGTTCAGCCTGCAGAGAGCTATGCTGAAGTCTAAATGTGGTGGAAGATGTATTTAGTAGGGCTGTGTATTGGCAAGAATCTGGCGATTCAATATATTTCGATACTGTGCGTAAGGCAATATATTGGGATTTTTAAGTATAATTTAAAAAAAAACATTTAAAAAAAAGACATTGGGTTCTTAGTGAGCAAATTTTTATATGCTAAAGTAGAACAAAGTTCAGCTATAGCTCCATTGTTAGCTTCTAGCAAAAAGTCAGGCACCGCTAGGCACTGTTAGGCAAGGACACTAGTGGTGCGTCTCAGCATAGCCATCTAGCGGTAGGGGGCTTAAATACAACATAAACCTGTCTTACGTGAATATTTTTTTACGTAAAAAAAATTTAAAAAAATAAAATATTGCCTTTTTGTAAATCTATACAGTATTGCAAAATAAAATATCGAAATATTCAAGTGTATTGATTTTTTCTTACACCCCTAGTATTTAGAGCCTTTACTTAAGCAAAAGTAGCAAAATTACAAATACTCTCAAATATTATCAGCAGCACTATACTTGTGTATGAAAAGAAAAGGTACTCATTGTGCAGATAGGCCCCTTTCTGAGTGGTATATTACATTGTTCTATTATCATTATTAATGTGAATTAACATAATTGCAGCATTTTTGACATCGTAGCAGATCAAGGTGGAACTAATTTTAACTGCTTTAATTGCCATTTGATAGGTCAATCCATGATACTGCATCGTATTTTATAACTCAATCACACGTTTTATAAGTTAAATCTTCAAAGTAACTAGTAACTACAGACTTGTTGAATAATTACAGTGGGGTAAAAAGTAGTAGTAGTAGTATAAAAGTAGTGCAGGCTATTAGAAGCATAAAGTAGCATAACACGGCAATACTCAGGTAAAGTATTAACTAAGTACAGTATAAAAGTACTTAGTAACTTTCTTATTACTGAAATGTGGTTCGCAGGAAATTCAATTTCTGTGCAGCTTCATTCTGGACCTGATAACGCTGCTAAAAAGTGGTTGTAAAACTGCAACCTGATGTCTACACAATTGACCTTTTTCACGGCAGACATTTTGACTCGTCGTAGTAGGAAACCCACAGGTGAAACTAATTCCGTTTACCCTGGAACTAGCTATCATTATTGTCATTGAAAAATATTAAAATGAAATTGATTACAGTGTGAAGATTACAAATAAAAATATTACAGTGCAAATCCGCCATCATAATAGCGATGCGCCAAGGTCCAAACGCGCCTGGCTTTTAAAGGGAATGGGAGATGACACTCTGATTGGTTTATTGCATGTTACGCCCAAAACACACCTATGAATTAATGAAGACACTAAGTACAACTAGAGATGGTCCGATACAATTTTTTTGCTCTCCGATACCCGGCCAATACTGAGTACCGATCCAATACCAGAGTGTCATATATTTTATTATGTTTTAACAACTGTATACTACTATCCCTTTATGCCCTAAAAGTTTTACAGGCAGATAGCTAGATAGATATTTATTGTCCCATGAGGGAGATCTGTTTTCACAGTCGGTTTCATGCACATGGCAATATACAGGGACAAATCCATCAACAGATAACACGACGACAGTCCCGTTAATGATTAGAGTAGATAAAGGTAATGTAATGCTGTAAGGTCAGTGTTTATAATGGATGGGTTTACTACTGTTGCCAGGCAGCCTGCTTTCCTCCCGCTCTCTTCTTCTCTACAACTTCTTCCTTTTTTAAGAGATTATGTTGTTTGTACGCCCCTCCGGTGTTTCGGAGAATACTGCAGCGAACAACGCGTTGAGCATAAACGTCTCCGTGCATGCTCGTAGCGGGCGCGCCATCTACGGAGGCCCGCGCACAGTGTCGCGCGATTATATCCGAAGCTTTAGTCTCCGATCTATGGCTGTGTCTCAAACCGCCTTCTTCCACACTTCAAGCCCTTAGTTTGAAGTATATAGTGTAGATAACGCAAAAAGTACCCGGATGACCCCCTAAAAACGGTCAAAAAGTTCAGTGTGGAACGACGTACACTACGCGCACTAAATGGGCGCCATCTTGATTACGCAGCGGAAAGGGGAGGGACCAGAGACGTCGACCGGCAGCTGATTGGACGAATGCGTCACATGGGTCTGGCTTCTCCCGGATTTCACAACAGAGCATAATGGCGGCTCGTTCAGAATACGATCTTGAATTTTACAAACATAGTTAACCGAAAAGTGTTTCTGAAAACATTTTAAGCGAGAAATAGGCCGTGCAGTTGCTGAATCTGAGATTTTCGTCAGATTTTCAGAGGCGGCGGGGCGAGCCGGCCACTCGTCATTTCCGGTAAGTGTTTTAACATAAGTGTTTCGTTTGGGACAACACTAACCATCCAAAGTGGTCACTACGGCAGTAAGTGGTCAGTGCACATTAGCAGTATACTGACAGAAGTGTGCGGTTTGAGACACAGCCTGTCTTTGGAGTAGATTCATTTCCTGAGTGTGACAAGATATTTTTGCACCTCATTTCAATTTTGGGAGGAAAAAATTAACTACACAAATTAATAACATACATATTATTGTCGTTTTAAGCTTACACACAAACACAAGCTCTCTTCCTTTATGTGTTGTAGGTTTAATAACACTAAACATTTTGTAGGATTAGATTACTTATTGGACTACACTAGATCAGTGGTTCCCAACCTTTTTTCCTTGGCGCCCCCCCTACTCATGTCTAAGAAAAGCTGAGCCCCCCCCCCCACCCCGAAACCGAAGTTGAGGTAACTCTCGAGATAGAGCCTTACTTTTTTTTTTGATACAGAGCAGTTATCAGCACTGTTATGTTTCTCCGCCATGTTTCATTCATAAAATAGTGATGCCGTGGCGGCAGGAAAAATGAGGATACAACAGAATATACAGTTTTCATACTGACTTTTGTATACATTATATATTCTAGTGTATTATCATAATTGTTTTAACAATTTTTTTTACCTCAACCTCAAACCAGATAGACTCGCGCCCCCCCTGTGATCTTTGTCGCACCCCCTGGGGGTGCCCGGACCCCAGGTTGGGAACCACTGCACTAGATTGTTCATTGAAGCAAATCCTCCAATCTGCTTACAGTGCCATATTTCTCCATGCAGCATTTTGTATAATATTTTTAGTGTCCAATTAACTTGTGTTTCTTATAAGCGTGTTATTTTTTTTTTTTTTTTTAAAAAGATAAGACGTTTGTGTTTCTTCTACACAGATTTTTGTACTTTTTCATTTTTATTTTCAGTATATGTGCAAAGGTACATCAAATCCTAAATGTCCCGGGATCACAATCGTATGGTGACATTCCCTTTCAACTCCCCAACCAATCTCAAACCTCACCTTTCATTATTATTCTCATTCGGTGGCATCCACATCTACTGAATATCATTACAGACTTCAAAGCAGGAGACAGAGGAGGACTTTAATCAGAAAGTTCCAGCAATAGTAAGGCTCTGTAACCCCAGGGTAGTCTAGTGCAGCGGATTCCAGCCAAATGAATATGGAGATGAAGTGCTGTACATGTGGGACGACTTGTGATAAGTGGAGAATGAAGGTGTAACAGAGCTGAGAAAATGAGTCGAGCATTTAAGTGTCTAAGTTTATTATTACATGTCATTTCTTTTTTTATGTTGTTTATGTTGCGGTTCATCGGTTATAATCGCATGGACAGCAGTTGTAGTTTAGCGAGTTCAAGAGGGAATACTTATAGCTGCAATGTGTCACACATTTTATAGAAATAGAGACACATTTTAAGAAAACAAGAATAAATCATATCAAAACCATCTCCTCTAACACACAGGCTGCTAAAAGTGACCACCAGGGGGCAATCAGGTTACACCCAGTCCGGTTTTATACCTTACTTTTCAAGGCCAGAGAAGGACTTATCTAGAAACAACACGTATTGCTTTTTTAGGAGGATTCCAATAGCTGCACAAATGATTAGACTTCTTAATTAAAAAGGCATGCAAGCCTGCTCCACAAACCAAGCGTGTGGGATACTTGAGAGCAGAAACACATCCAACATGAGTGTTTCTCACCAGTGCTGTGCATCTCATTAGCTGAAGAGTGGCATTCAAAATCAGGGCGCCCTGGCATTTCATAACACACATTGTATGATTAGAAGAAAAAAAAACACACACTCTAATAGGGTTGTCTGAGTTGCAGAGGATGGCTGGTTCAAGGCCAGCAGCATTTTAGGAGTCCTACGCCGGCTGCAGCGGGAAAGGACACAGAGGGGTTGACGAATGTTTACAAAGAGGGAATAAAGAGACATGAAAGCAAAAGGGAAGGAGAAAGAGCAAGAAAGGGCGAGAAAGAGTGATAAGGTGACAAGCTGTCCTTGCGCGGTGGCCCAAGTCTACACCCTGTCGACTCAAACACAGACCTTATAAAACAGACCTTATAAAAATGCAACAGGGCATCGTTCTCCCTCCCCTCTCTCAGCTCCCCTTGAACGCCACGTGCCTCCCCCTTCTTATCTATTTTCACGCTTAACTCTCTGAACACGCACTCGCCCTCCATCCTCCCTCATCAGCCAGATTAAAAAAAAAAAACTCCCTCCCTCCCTCCCTCCCTCTCCCCTCTGGAGGAAATGTGACCCCGGGGGCTTCATGAATGATCTCATTTCTGCTATGCAAACAACATCATGTACACTGAGGCACAGAAGCAGCTTTGAAAGAGACTACCTCTCTGTGTGTGCGAATACAAGTGTGTCTGCATAATGGAGTGACAAATTGACTATTTTGTTCTAATAATAACATATCGCAAGGATTTTCCACACCCATGTGATTGATTACCGTGCCAACATTGGCCCGGCATCCACACTACACTTCCTTCGGCTGGCTGAAAATCACATGCGACATGTTTGTGCTTTTACTCGGTTAACCTTTATTTAACCAGAAATGAAAAGTATAGAAAAAAAAGAAAGGCATGTTAAAATCAATCTAATGTAAGTCAGCTTAAATAAAGATGTTGCCTTTAATCCTGAAAGTGTTGGAAGAATACTTAATCCCTAGGTTAGCAACTGCTTCATCAAAACTATTCTACACCGACTCCCACGGAGCAGAAACCTGCTGGCGCAGTGCTCTCGCTGGGTGGAAACTTTCAAGCATGTTGCACTTTTCCACCACACCCCAATCAGTGATGTCACAGCAGGGAGTTTTCCATCAGCTGTCAAGGGCAAAACACCTGCTGTGACATCACTGATTGGAGACCCAAAGTTTCAACCCACAGAAAGTAAAGCAGCACTTTTAGACTGTTGATTTACCCTTTAAAATTCATATTTCTATATATAGCACTGCATTTGTGTAAAAGTTACCATTGACAATTGTCACTTGATTCTGCAGTTCCTCTCAGCTTTAGTGAACATTTAAGTGTCTTTGAGCATTTTTGGGGAGGTTTAAAGGATGTGGCACACCAACCCGATTATCGGCTGTCGGACAGTCTAGCGAGGTCGGGGACTCGAGTCTGTTCGGTGTGTCCCGTGCCGTCGTCAGCCGGAGGAGCTGTCGGCCTTCATTTTGGCCGACCTGACTTGCTGGGTCGGAGGGCTGGCAATCAAACTCAATGACCAATCTGATTGGTGGAGTGCTAGCCCGGAAATGACGAGCGGAATGAACATGACTAACACCTCTCAAAAGCTGACGAAAATCTTACAAACTTACCTTTGTCGATCTGAAATGAAGACAGATTCAGCAACTGCGTGGCCTATTTCTCGCTTAAAATGTTTTCAGAAACACGTTTGGGTGAACTATCTTGGTAAAATATGAGATCGTATTCTGAACGAAGCCGCCATTATAGCCCGGTTGAAAAATCCGGGAGCAGCCAGACCCACGTGACGCGTTCGTCCAATCAGCTGCCGGTTTTCATTTTTTGAGCGACAATACAGATTAGGAGCCGCCTACTGTTACGAAGACGTATTACACGCTCAAGTCGGCGTCTCTTCGGTGTGTTCTGAGGCAATTTTTGGACCTCGGGGAGCCGACTGATCAGTCCGTCGGGTTGGTGTGTCAGGGGCTTTACAGCATGCAGATTTACTGTTTTGGTTCACTCTCACTGCTCCCATCAACCTCGTTTTCAGGAAACCGATCTGAAACCCCCACTGTACACACACAAAGTTAGCAACCAGCTGGCGAACATAGTGGGGCACCTACTGTAGCTAGCTTACGGCTGATATACATTTCCTTGGAGTTGATGAAAACAAAAACACAGCGCTAAAAGGAAATAAAATATTGGAAATGTGTAGAGTATAAATATATCAAATATTGTGTGATGTTCAGCTTGTAGTGGAGGAAAAAAAAAAAAAAGAAGATAAATGCAGCTTTATGTGCATGTTAAATTACAATGTGACACGATGTTTCCCACTTTGATACATTTGGGAATAAAGTACAATTAAGGGACATTCAAACGTGTAGCCTAAACCAATGCAACCGACATCTATTTCTTAAGATAGGCCAGATAGTTTTGACTTGATCAATATTGGCATTAAAAATGCATATATCATGACAATGAAACAACACTTTTGTATTTAGAAAAGTCAGATCGGAAGTGAGTCTTTGGTGATCACACAATCTCCAGCAATCTGGGGCCTAATGCTGGTGCATTCAAAACATAGTTGGGTTTTGGACTTTATGATAGTATGTCATTTTGTGGGTAGTTAATGGGAAGCTAACTAATAAGCAAATATGGGGAAGTTACATTGGTGCTGGTAACTCAGCTGACAATGACTGCACTGGCCACAATTGAGTGTGTTTAACTGATGTCACTAAGGAAGTATTTTTATCCAGCTTGCCCGGTTCACAGCAGTAGCTACATGAATAGGAAATGCTTTTGCTCTCATCAATCTCAGCGGACATCGATCCCAGCCATACAAATCGCCATCATTTCCTTTGCCGCTGTTGCTAATGCAGCTAATCCGTTATGTGAATTAGAATGGCAGAAGGAGAGGGAGAGGGCAGTTAGAGAGAGCGTGTCTGAATTAGCCCTTTTATTTTTGTCAGCTACACTTGCTTGAGCTAATGTGCTCACGCTACGTACAGTATGCGGTGGGCGAGAGCGGATGAGTGCACGCCTAATGGGACACTGAGACCCCGGTTCATCCAGCGGCTTTACTTCGTATTGGCTGTGTGACTCTTATGCCCTTGTGCTCACCAGGAATAAATTGCCCTGCAATGTGTAGTGGTCCACAGAGAGTAAAGTACCACTCATTATGTAGTCGCCGCAGGGTAAGTCATAGAGGTTGGAGGCAAGAGGGCCGAGGCTCAGGTTTGAAACAAGAACTGAAGAAGAAGAGTTTGACATCCTCGGTGTACAACGGAGGAAGCGTTCACCTTTTTTCACCTGGCGTTCAAGGCTCTTCTCTCTCCTGCCATTTATTTTCCATTTCCCCTCTCTTCACGTCTGGTGTTCATCTTCACTTCTCCACCAGTCCCTTTCATGTTGTGTTCCACACCGCCTCCTCCTCTTCTTCTTCTTTTTCTGCTTCCCCTCCCACCCCAACTCTCTTCCTTTGGTTTCTCTTCCCAGACAGACCAGAGACAGAGAGAGAGAGAGAGAGAGAGAGAGAGAGAGAGAGAGAGAGAGAGAGAGAGAGAGAGAGAGAGAGAGAGAGAGATCCCTCAGACACAGTAGATCAATGGCGGTGATAGGAGCCTCTGAGAGTCAGGGAAGGAAATTACACGGCTGTGCTCACCGCCAGCACATTTCTTATTTCCAAAAGCCTCTCATTCCAGCCTCTCATCTTGATTTCTAGAGCTCTGATAAGTTCCACTGATGCCGACTTAAAAAGAGAGGCTGGCTTGCAACGTGATGGCGTCTCGCTTTCTCATTCTCTCCTCTGCTTTGTGTGAGCAATATCCACTTAATAAAGCCTTTACTCCTGTCCTCGGCCGACTATTATGAAGCATGAATATGAGTCATTGTGGCGTAGAGCAGCATTTAGCGCGAATGGGACAGCATTTGTGTTGTGCAGAAGCAACCATACTGTCTCCACCAAGCCCTTGTGTGACCTCTGGACACGGTGTGTGTGTGTGTGTGTGTGTGTGTGTGTGTGTGTGTGTGTGTGTGTGTGTGTGTGTGTGTGTGTGTGAGGGAAGGGGGGTAGGCATTTGAGTGCTGGATGAGTGACAGAAGAGAGCATCTGTCAGAGAAACACACTAGCAGACAACTCATACATTATTCACTAAATGGAGGCATAATACAGACAGGAGACGTGCAAATACTTGTGTGCTACGTGTGTGTGTGTGTGTGTGTGTGTGTGTGTGTGTGTGTGTGTGTGTGTGTGTGTGTGTTTGCTAGCCGAGTTGTGTTTGTGTTTTTCATGACTCGTGTTCAAGTGAAATGTGAACTAAAGACCGATGAATGAGGAGACATAATTGACATGACAACAAAAGCCACTCTTAACAAGAGCCCTACCTAATGCCAACACCCAGCTGAAAACAAATGATTTTCTTGATGAAAGCAGATAAACATTTGTATTACGTACGTGTATTAGGGCTGGTACGTTTTACTTGAAATTACAATTTGAACTTGAGAAATAAATGAATATTTGACCTGTAATGATCTGTTCAAAGCACTCAAGTTCACCGTGCCTTGTACTCCAGCGAGGAGACCTTTATGTCCGCCTGACCCGTGCGTGCCCTACTCGGCTATCCTTGGAGAAAAGCAGCGAGCTGTGCTGAACGGACAAATACGACACGTAGCCTCAGCTTTTCCTGTGGGGTCCAGTGAAGGGTCTTTACAGCTACGGTACGTATACATGTACAATATATATCTAATTATAAAGAGTTGTACACTGTACACAGAACTACATTAAGTATATTTAAATTACAGAGTGACCAAATCAATATTTACAGACATAACTATTCTAATTTGTGCCTTGTGCGAGAATATGTTTATGATTTTGAGTTCTACTCTTCTTGTAGAAGCAGTATGGAACTAAGTGGAAGTCCATTATCCACTTTAGTGTGTTTTGATGCTAAAAGGTACGGATGGGGGATGCATTCATGGCGTCTTCAACCCCATCCTTTCTTTTCCCCAGAGACAGGCTCATAGCCCCTTCCTCAGCATTCCTCAGACATCGTGCGGGGGGGTTGTGGTGACATCGTGGCACTGACCCTTGACCCCTTCCTGTCATTGAACACAACTAGCCTTCTTCAATCTAGCGAAGCTGTTGGCTTACTTTTTCATCCTCTTATTCCATCCTACCACTTCACACCTACCCTTTAAACTTCCAGTTACTGCCTCTGAAGTCTAATGTTCTGGCGGTCCAATCGGATTAATTACATTTTGGGGGACTTTACTGGACAATGTAGCATTAAACTCTGTTTCTTTGGTCTCAAAGTTCAGTTCAACGTTTTAACTGATGTAATTTACTATAATTTCTTAGTGTTGACATGCAAAACAAATTGAATAGATGTAGAAATATGATAATGTGACAAAATCAATCAATATATCAGTCAATGTTTCTCCAGTCTGAAATGGCAGGTGTAGTTCACTTTGATTTCGTTATGCTGCCACAGTAGGCTACAATGTAGTTTTACACTACAATTTTACAAAGGGTAAAGCATTCAAAATGATTATACATATCATTTGGACTTAAATAGAATTTTATGATGAAATATATTAGCTGTAGACTGTATCACACCACAAATGTTGTAGATAACATATTCAGTGGCACTCAAGTTTATGAATTTATAAAAGTAACTGTGTGCACATCCCACCTTCTGACAGGTGCAGGACAAATACTTCAAACCAAAAGAATGTAATGTCCGCAACACTGCTTTATACTCCCATATTTAATATAAAATGCAACGTTTCAACCCAACTGGGTCTTCTTCAGGCAAAATGCTGCCTGAAGAAGACTCAAGTTTATGAACCCATGCTAAAGTTGACTAAAAAGAGTAATAAAAAAAATCCTCTTTTGGAAATTGATCTTAATGCCTTAATTTAAAAAATGAGGAAAAATCCAACCTTTAATTACACCAATTTTCTTTGTGAATGAAAAATGTATCGTAAATAAATAAATGTTCTTCCGTAAAATACAGGGTGCATAAGTAAGTACACCCTGTACACTATGTTAAATTCCCATAGAGGCAGGCAGATTTTAATCATGGATCCAGGATACTATGCATCCTGATGGGTTGTGCACTTGAGGCTACAATGACTTACAAAGATACATAACAGCTATAAGTGCATGTACTATACAGGATTGACCCGATTATACTTTATAGATAGGTCAAACAGCAAACAGCCATCCACAAATAGTCTATAAACAAAGCATCAGACTGTCTTTGAGATTTCACATGAACAACGGTTAAAGGCTACCGAAGAATACCATAATTCCTCGGTTCAATTAGACCTAAGCGATGCACCCCAAGCTTCCATCCTTAACAAACAGCCATGTATATGGGCTCTTCCAGTCTCTCCACTCTACCACCACCATCTTCAGCCAGAGAGGACATTATTTCTTCAGCTTCTTCTTGCGTTGTCACCCCAGCGGGAGGTGTGCCAACAGGGCTTGCAGCAGGTGAATCGGTCGTGCTATTAACGTCATCGCTACACAATTTCTTAGTAAAACCAAAATTCATTAAACTGCCTTGTTTTCTTTTTGCCATGGCTATATGATGCTTACTGGAGAATGGATTTCAAGGACTTTACGTGCAGATTAATGGCCTCCAACGTTTATATTTTTCCTACAAATCTCTGAGTTAACATGTACTAAACTTGAGGTGAATTTGCACCGCCACGCCTTGATGCTCATGACAAGAATAGCATGTATAGTTATCTTTATTGAAGTCAATTAGGTTTGAATCGCCGACATGCATGAATGAATGATATTTTTGCAATAGTACAAATAATAATCCACGATGATCACGATGAAAATGCACGTCAAAATGACACATTGACAATATTTTTAGAGACCCCCAAAATTTCACAAATCACGTTTTCAGGGAGTCTTATTAAAGGGAGCCGAGCTCCCCCTAGCTCCCCAATACTTTGCAACCTGGGCTCACTGCCCAGTCAACACACTTTGAGCTCTTTCTTCTGTGAATAGACTGTATGTGTGGTTAACTTTGTTCTTCTAATTAGAGACACAGTTACCAATTAACAGATAATATTGTAAAAACCCATTCGGATTACACATCAATAAATCTCTGACTGATTGTGGAGACACTACATTGATTTCAGTTTGGTTGATGGAATTCAAATTAGATTCATCAGCTTCAATACAATTTCTAAGATCCCGATTATTAACTGATTATCTTTTATTAGGTTAGCAGGTCTGTGGGGTGCCTCCCATGTGTTTAAAGTAATTGTGTTTTCTGGTGGGGTTTGCCGCTAGTAATCAAATGATCTGTTGCTACTGGGTTTCATAATCAATTCTTACCAGTCCATTACACCAGTGATATGTAAGAAGTGAGTGGCAGGGAGCGGAAGCCTGCGTCAGTCTGGGATGACTGAAAACATTACAGAGATTTCCATGAAGAGAAAAAAAAAAAGAAAAAGCTTCCATATTCCCTGATGTCACTGTGGTGCCCGCTAAGCCAGTGTCATTCGGTGGGGGCTAAGCTGTTAATTGAATTTGATGGCGCATCTGCTGCCTTATGAAATGACATAAGACGCCACAGCCTATTGCCTGGTGCCCTCATACTCTATCTGTGCTCCGTCTTATTTGCCCTCCTCTCTATTCTCTCTGTATATCTATCACTCTGTCAAGATACACAAATGATATGATGGATTGCAGAGCAGACAATCACACAGAGCAATGTGACCCTGGAATGAACTGTGGGTCATTTGCAGCTGGTTATAGAATAGATGTGATGCAAAACACCCCCCAGCAGACATATTGGAGGTCCTTAGCTATATTGCATAACAGTGACAGGGAACAGCTGGTTGCATTTTCAGATTTACAAAGACATGGGCTGTGTCCGAAATTATTAACTTATTCACTACACTACAGTTATGTAGAGGACTATAGAGTGTGTCAAATGACAAAAATCTAAACTCAACATCTGGCCAACACAATTCACCTTTTTCCTCTCTCTTAATGGATACAATTTGGTCAGTGACTGTCAATTGCCGCATACACAACATTAATTGTTGACTGCATTGTGGGATCATATGGGTACAATATGTAAGTCCTTCCAGGCACTGGAAGTACAGTATAATTAGGGGTGTGCAAAAAAATAAATCGATTCACATTCAAATCGCAATTCAAGCTCTACAGATTCAAAATGGATTCACAGAATTCCAAAAATCTATTTATTTTTTATTATTGTATGTCTACTGCAATCACATGGGAACAGTCACTACATTTAAATACTTGACTAATTGAGAATCGTTTTTGAATCGAAAATCGATTTTGAATTGAATCTGGAGCCTGAAAATCGATATTGAATTGAATCGTAACATTTTCTGAATCGTATAATACTAGATTAGGTTACTAATATTTTACTGAACAGGATCCTGAGTGATTAGTAGTTGATGGTGAATGGACTACATCTCCCTGTACCAGTTGATGTGATTATAGACATAAGTAACTAAAAAATTAAAAGTAATTTTGTGCCTCCACTGTGGAACTACTTAACTCACACACTACAAGCTATATATATATATATATATATATTTCCCCAGAAACAAGTGAAAGTGTCTACAAACCTTAGTCAAATAAAATGTTCAGGACAGCCAAGTAAAATGTATAACAAAAATACATTTATTTCACTACTCTGGTTTCTCTTACGGTATTGTATTCGAATATGTTGTCTCATTGTGTTTCTTCTTCGAGATATCACTTTATGTTACACATAAATATATTTAGTGTTGCTTTACAGTATCAAAAACTTAAAAACCAGTGCCTAATGCACTTGAAAATGCCTTAAAGAATAGTTTTAAGCAAATGTCCTTTAATCCTTTTCACTTAAATATGAAACTCTGGTAGACTTTTACCCTTTAAAAGATAAAATAACTCCTTCCTTTCTCACAAAAACACACCAGAGTTAAACCAGTGCTTCAGGTGCTTATCAAATATTACACAGTTCACTTTACTTTGAATTATTTTTCAACAACATTACCAGTCAATACAATTAGAACTGTGGTTTTGATCAGTTCGACCTTTTTAAATGTTCAGAATATTAACAAGTGCTTGGTTTTTAACCGTTGTGGCCCTTACATTGGTGCACAAAAACGTTGTAATTTCCCCTTGTGGGATTAATAACGTATACATTATTATTATTATTATTATTATTATTATTATAATATGAAGAAATAAAACCTCAGATACCTTCATGAACTAAGACACAGTGTCTGATAGAAACACCTCTGTTACTCACGTAATATAACAGCTGAGTGGAGTCACCGTGCTGGGCTCATGAGACAGCTACAGGCGAGGTTCAGCAGGCAACAAAGGCCGCGGAGTCCTTCCTTACAAGGCAGTAGCCACAGCGGCTAATGAACACTGTCCTCCAGCGCGTAGTCTTCGCCTCTCCCGGTTCTCCCGGTGAAAGCTACGGCTGGCGTTTACAGCTGACGGTCCCTCCCGACGGTGCTAGCTTTTAAACGTCCATGTTTTAACACTTTTCCAAAGCTGGTGAAAACAACAAATGCGGCTAACCTGGCTGTAGGCTACTTCACTTAAAGCTATGCGGTAACATGTTACAAAACTGCAAGTTGCACACGACGTTTCGGCTGCAAAATGATACTTGTGTCACTACTTTAAAAGTACTTTAGTCTACAAACCATAGACTGTAACAGTCTATGCTACTATGCTATAATGTGCTATATAAATAAAATAAAGCTGCCTTGCTACAAACATCAGTCACCTGACAATAAACTTGTTTCTCTCTCTAAAGTACTAAGGTGAACTACCAATACATCCATGTGAACTACATGTCGTCTCAGACTTTCTAGATTTTCCTACTTTCCAACATAGTGATCTCTGATTGGCTTAGATTACCCAGTCAGAAAATACATTACAATTCACGTCAAAACAAAAGGTTTATGGGAAATGTATTTATTGAATTAATCCAGGTATGAAATAAAACGCCCATTGTTCATGAATTTAGCTGTATGAAATAAACACTTTTTTATTTAGCTGTATTTTTGTAGGCCCCTACAAGTATATAGGGTATATTAAAGCTCACATTATTTAAAAAAAATTTTAATTCACACATGCCAATTGAAATGTTTCTCTTTACATCATAGCATAGGGTCAGCCGTAGTAGGCTACTGCACCACTGAGGCAGTTTGGGGGTTCGGTGGCAGTGCCCAGGAAGCACTGGCACCTCTCCAGCTACCAGCTCACTACTTGGTCTGTATGGGGACTTGAACCGGCAATCCAATGAATAGTGAATGCTTGTGGACACAGCCATATAGGCTAGCATTCGCAGTAGCTACACATTTATAAGACACACAGATAACAATATTTTCTTCATTTTATTTTAATTCATAAAAAGCCATTATTTGTGCAGTTCTGCATTGCCTTGACATGATGCTGACAGCCAAGACTATTAAGAACAGTCTCAGCTGTTTCAGAAGCTTTTTCCAGTGATGGTATACGATTCTGAGCACTGAACATTAAAATGTTTTTTTTTCCCCAAAGTTTTTGAATGCAGCAAAGAACCAGATACGGTACCTGCAATTTTAGTGTAGCAATATTGACAGAAGTATCAGCCTTCAAAAACCTGTGTAAGATAAGGGATGGCAGCCTGTCTGTCTGTCTGTTTGTCGGGAATGATGTAAGGGAGGTCATAGGCCCCCAGCACGAGGGAAAAGACGAAGATAGAAGGGGGAGATGAATGAGGCCAAGAGATCGAGGTAGAGAGAGAGAGAGCAGGGAAAAGAGAGAGATGTGGGCGCTTTGCCGTGGTTCAGCGAGTATTGATCTGATGTCAGGTTCTAGAAGATGGATCATGAACCCTCTTTCTGTCTTCTCCTGCTCTACCTTCCCCCATGTCTAGGGCTTCTCCCTCCTCCTTCATTCATTTCAGTGCCCTTTACCCAGCCCTGGCTGTCAGCAGAGCTCAAGGTGGGAAAGATTTTCATTCCTTGGCTCCTTTGTCTACTCCCTTTCCTCCTCAAGTCCCTGAACATCTCTCCATCTCTGTCCATTTAGATCACGCCGCAACCATCTATCTCTCCCATCTCTCCAGGGGCTCCTGTGCCACCCTGCTGGCTCCACCTGGGCAACATCTCGGCTTTTTTTGTTGTGTGTTTTTTTTCTTCATGATTAGGTCCTTTATTGTGTGGATGTGTGAAAAACAGAATAAAGCAATATGTCACTCTGTGGTTGCCATGGTAACCATACGCATCTAGAGTCAGAAAGTACAAGTTTCCATTAATTGTTTGCAACACTGCCTCATCGTGGACACATTCCCACCTACCTC
Source organism: Perca flavescens (assembly GCF_004354835.1). Taxonomy (NCBI): domain Eukaryota; kingdom Metazoa; phylum Chordata; class Actinopteri; order Perciformes; family Percidae; genus Perca; species Perca flavescens. Next base: position 25,097,298 of record NC_041344.1, on the reverse strand, counting down.
TCTGTGTTTTTCTCTCTCTGCTAGTGATCCGTGTCTCTCATGTCCACCATGCTCTGACACTTACAGAAAAAGGACTAATGACTCAATTATGTCCTCCCGCGCTCTCCCTGTCCCTCTCTTCCCTGCCTCATTTTCTCAGGACACGAAGCAGCATGTGAACCTGGTGGCGCAGCCGGGGCTTGCCTCTATTATCGACTGGCCCGCAAGACTAGGAATCTCCTCAGAGGATACTAACTAGCTGCAGCCCTGCCGATCTCAGCCCCAGGGTTAGGCTCCTTCCTGATGGACAGATCTTGAGCTTCGGGCCCCTGGGAGGAGGAGGTTTTCAGGCCCGGCCCAGAGCCAGGTGAGCTGGCAACAGAGCAGTGTTCAGGAGAGACACAGAAGTAAAGGCACAGCATTGTTATTGTATTGCATAGCTAGTTTACTGATTAGCTTATTGGACAAGCAAAACAGAGGTTATACTAAAAGTTGTGTAAAAAAGTGACGCCGACCCAGGGCGTCAAAAAGTTAGACGCTAAAGGAGACATTTTGCGTCAGTTACAAATGCCAAATGCACCTGAACGAGGGTCCCTTTTTGGCGCGCTGGGATTGAGAATTTGTTGGCATACCAACTATCGCTCTTATCCATACACATGCACACCACTTTGGCATGTGCAAAAATCTAAGGCTTGACAAACCTGCCGTGCCATTTACAGTTGCTCAGCTATTATTGGATAATAGATGTTTGGGGGGAGAGGTTTAGCGAACGATCAATTCATATGCAGACTCAATATAAAACAGAATTTTTCACTCAATATAAAACATAATTTTTTATATATCTGTGTCCTTTAAGTGATATGCAAAGTCAGAAAGTAAGAAGGAAAGAATGAAAGAAAGAAAGAAAGAAAGAAAGAAAGAAAGAAAGAAAGAAAGTAAGACAGAAAGAAAGAGAGGTGTGGAGATGATGCAAATAACACACATCTCAATGCACATTTAGTTCACACACAAAAAGCTAATCATCAAAGTCAGATTGCAGGCTCTTAGCACAAGTTGTGTTTTGCAGAGGAGGCCAGCTCAGCTCCAGATTACATGGGAGGGGAGTTGGATGGAGAGACCTAAAAAAGGAAAGGGAAGATGTGAGTCTCTGCAGTTCTGCCTACACAACAGAATGCTCTGCATGGCTGCATGTGTCACAGGACAAACAGGAGGAAAGACAGGATAGGGTAGAAGAGGTGGAAAAGGAGGAGGAGAAGGGAGAGTGATGAGGAAGAGGTGGGGTGCTGTGCAGCCCCTGTGTCCTGTGTATGTGTGCATCCCCACCATTATCTGTTACAAACTGTTTGGCTGACATTCAGGCAGTATTTCATCAGTTTGAGTGTGTTGTTTTCTGTTATTAAAAATGCCTTTCATAATCAGATATGCAAGCTCACAGTGGCAGCAAGAAAACCCTAAGAGCACTTTTATGGACTGGGGACACAAGATGGTGTGACATGAGTGCCCTTTGTTGCATTCATAGCCTCAGCACAATTGAATCAAATGCATGTGTGAAGTGTGTGCTTGACTTGGCTCATTCATTCACCTCATTCTGTAACCTGTGTAGTTCAGTGTGTGTAGTTTCCTTAGCTGAGTGGCGCTGAGTCTTGGTCTTCTACCAGTTCATTAATTTACCGTGGTCGTGTGCCGCAAACTCTCCTGTGCTAAGTATCTAGTTGGACACACAATATGCCACATTTATATCATATAGAAGTTGTTAAGAAAACTCTGCTATGCCCGACGTGGAGATAAGAGTAATACATAAATGCCTGCATCAAAGCAGCTGCACCCTACTTAATGCTAATTTAGTAAATGCATTATATTTGCAGCTCCACGTGGACAACTCTTCCTTTCATTCAACCATATTCATTAATTCATTCAATGTATATGGTGCATTGCGAACAATGATAAAGCTATAGTGCGCAACTTTTTTTTATAATAATGAACGTCCGTCACATTCAAGCCATTGTCAAATAAGTTGGACGCGCCGACAGCGTTGTCGTCATTACTTAGAATTCCTCACGGGGGAGACAGAAACTACGCACTATAGCTTTAATATCACTAACAAATGACCTGGTACCAACAATGGAACTGTTTCAATGTTTTTATATTGACAGTGGATGAAATAAGTGTGTGTAATTTGAAAAGGGTTGCTCGTAGTGATGAACACATAAAAACACACAAAGCATCATTTCACTGTATATGGGGCTAGCGTTTTGTACTGGTTTACTAGTACTGTTGGAACTGTTGAAACATTTGGTATTTCATGTGTTGTGCATGTGTTTGGCCATGTGCGTTTTTGCTGTGTTTGTCAGTGAACATTGCAGCCATGCATACTGTATGCAAACACAGGTGGTTATGTTTGTGCCCATATTATAGTGTTTGTGTGCATGTTTGCATGTAAGGATCACCAGCAGATTTGAATAGAAAGGCTAAACTGTGCAATGCGGGGGTTAATATGATGAGAGTCAAACCTAAATACAGTAACTCAAAGCACACTGGCGTTAACATTCAGTGTGCACACGATTTAGTTTATAGGCAAAATGACACACACTGGCAGTCATGCGTACTGTGAGCACATGGTGTCACATCCTTCCTACAGTATGTGCCACATGTTATGCAATAGCAGCCTTTAAATAACATCCCACATGGGAATGTGTACATTTCTTTTTACATTTGCATGATTTCATGGTACATAGCATTTGCTTGTTGTACTCACTATAAAACAAGCACATTTTATATAGAAAACAACTTTTTTATCAACTGAAAAAGTCCACACAGTGATCCATCTACTGAAGGCAATTTCGCAAAATGAGTCCAAATTCTCCGGTATCTGCTTTGTTGCATTTGTCTCTGTTGCACCTAATCATCCTCATCCATCTTCCTGACGTTAAGACAGGAAATTAATTATGAGGCCAACTTCCTGTTTAATGAATTTGCCGACGCACAAACACACGCATGCATTATAGCCGAGCAAAGGACGACATCATCAGTCCACGTGCTCGGCACGTTAACGCACGGCACACTGCGCCCAGACTCAAAGCCAATTCAGATGCATTGTGATGAAGCTCTTATGAGCTCTGTATGAGCAACAGAAAGGCACGAGGTGGAGGGCTTGGTGGGTCACATGGGCTGACACATGGACAAGACAAGGCACAAGCAAAACAGCAGACGTGTGCACACAAAAAGAGAATGGGAGAAAGACAGATAGAGAGCCTTACATAATGACACATCAAACTATGAATAATGTAATATCTGTGTTTTCTGCTCTCTATGAATAATGTACTGTGTGTGCCTTTGTAAGTTAGTGAGTGGATGTGTGTACTTCTGAGTGGTGTCTGCTTCAGCTGGTGGATATTTGGCCATGAGTTAAAGTTAAAGTGTGTGTGTGTGTGTGTGTGTGTGTGTGTGTGTGTGTGTGTGTGTGTGTGTGTGTGTGTGTGTGTGTGTGTGTGTGTGTGTGTGTGTGTGTGTGTGCGACAGAGATCAAACAAACCCAGATAGACACTGCTGAGGCATGGTTCTTAGGATTCACTTTGAACTGGCAAAGTAAAGGAGAGCGAGGGAGAGTGAGCCACAAGAAGAGGAACGAGAGAGAGAGAGAGAGAGAGAGAGAGAGACAGAGAGAGAGACAGACAGAGGTAAATCAAAGACGGACACTTTATTTAATATATTTCCTTTTCTCACCCTGTGATCCAGGCCACACACCATACTCCAGAATTTTCAAATTATTGATTTTTGTAATTAGAGCTGCTGCATTAATATTTTAAGACTGGTTTAACAAGCAAAAACAACACTGAAACGACTGCCGGGCTCCAGGAACATAAGTCTGAAAGCACAAGCCAAATATCACGTACTTAAAGATCAACTGAACTAAGGCTAACTTGGTTTTCTTAGCTTTCTTTGCTGTCTCAAATAAATAACATTAACAACATTGTGTTCAATAAATCTGCTATTTAAATCTTGGCTCACTCAACTGTAAAATTGGAACTGGGTCAAACATTCACTGACTGACACGTGAAGTTGGCCATGAACAGACATGATCATGCAGTGGACAGCAGACTCTTTTGTCAGTAAGCCTGGACGAAATGATTAGATTCTGCAACAGAGGAACTGAACACTAACAACGGCACTGCTCCAAAGGCAGGGTTGTGCGGTTGAAAACTTGCAACATGAAGTGATATTTTTTTTTTTCAAGACAATAAAATAAAATACAGAAATTATAAGAGTATTGTTGTAATGTACCGTATGTTACTTTTATTTTTGAAAAGAAGCCAGTCAGTAGTCCTTTTCATCACGTCCATGTTTCTATAAGTCATCTGATTTATGACCTCACACTGTCCTGTCCTAAAATACTAGCACGTCAGATTGTTTTGTTTTGGCCTCCTCACACCTAGTTCAAGAACTGCTGACTCGTGTACTTGACTGTAAATACGACCATGCAAAAGAGTAATGATGTTTTATCATATTTCACTGAACCTGTAAAGGCTCAGGACGAAACGCAGACAAGAACCCAAAAGCACGACACGGAGAGCAATCAGTGAAAGTTCAGTTTACTTAGGTCGATAGGCAGGCAAGGGTCAAAACCTGGAGAACAAGCCTAACAGGCGAACAACTCCAACACGAGGCAGGCAGGGGAATCTAAAGTTCAAAAGGGTCAGGCAGACAGATAATCAGATGGCTGGAAAGCTTGGCGGATGCACACTAGACGATCTGGCAGGGAATGAGCCAAACTGGGAGGCTGATGACGTTTCCATACAACTAAACTGTATTCCCAATTACATTTTAGAGAAACGTATTTTCTCCCCGATTAAACGTCAAAAACAAAGGTAATCCGGGACAAAATATGTTTCCCTCAAGACGTATGCAGTTTAAGGCGTTGACACACCAACCCGATAATCGGCTGTCGGACAGTCTGGCGAGGTCGGGGACTCGAGTCTGTTCGGTGTGTTCGGTGTGTTCCGTGCCGTCGTCCGTCCAAGGAGCTGTCGGCTTTAATTTGGGCCGATTTGACTTGTTGAATCGGCCAGCGGGCAGTCGGACTCAATGACCAATCTGATTGGTGCTAGTCCTTGACTAGCGAATCAGTGCACTTATGTTAAAACACTTGACAAGCGGGATGAGCGTGACGAACGCCTCTCAAAATCTGACGAAAATCTTTCAAACTGACCTTTGTCGATCAAAAAAACAAACAGATTCAGCAACTGCATGGCCTATTTCTCGCTTAAAATGTTGTCATTTCCGGTTTTCATTTTTTGGGCGACAATACACATTAGCGCCGCCTGCTGTTATGGAGACGTATTACGTCTCGCGCAGAACATACGCTGAAGTCGGCGTCGCTTCGGTGTGTTCCGAGGCACTTTTTTGACCTCGGGGAGCCGACTGATCAGTCCGACTGCCTCTTCTGCCGACGGTCGGCCGTCCGGTTAGTGTGTCTGAGCCTTTAGTTGCTCAGGTGAGGGGGATAGTCGGGAGAGGTACTGCAGGGCAGGAGCAAATTTAATTATAAAACTGAAAAATTTGAAATAAAGGCCTGCCAATTATAGCAGTCTTTCACAAATAAAAGCCTGGTTCTCTTTAGTTGATGTAAATAAAGGCCCCAAGGCCTTTATTCAAGAATGTCAAGTTAGTGTAGTATAGTATTGCATAGTGATATAGAGCTTGATGCATGACTAAATGTTTCTTTTGACCTCAAACTTTGAATGTGGACAAACACTTCCCGGTAAGCTTTAAAACTAGATTTTATTTTTCAGCCCTTATGGAATATATGTAATAATGTACAGTTGAATATAATAAATGTGAAGCACTGCTGTGGTTACAGACAATCAAATATGGAATGAATTACTGGGAACACATGCATCAGTGTAATTAAGCGTGATCCCAACCCTTTAAAAAACATTCACACCTATGCATATAAACAGAGAGATTGCTCACACATACGCACACACACACACACACAAACACACACACACACACACACGGATATAAGGGAGCACACATGTTCCTCTACCCACACGTGCGGCGGCAACAGACGTACAACAACAGACACAAGAGAGATGAGCGATGCTCGTCCATCTGGACTGCGTTGTGTCACAATAATCACAGGAGGGTGACGTGGACACAGAAACCAAACTACAAGGACACAAAGGAAGACAAACAAAGGGAAGAGGCTAGCCTAGATCAAGATCACAAAGCAGAAGTGTGTCTTGGTATGAGCAATCTTTTCACTCGGTCCATATTTGAATCCCTCTCTCAGCTCGTTCCACACAGCAGGTGCACAAACACGTTCTCAGTTTTTTTTTTTTTTTTTTTTTTACGTCATTTTTTTCCCTCCCTCCTTTTTGTTTTATCTGTCCTTGTTCTATCAATTCTTTTTACTGCTGACCTCCCTTTGTTTCAGTTCTCTCACATGCTTTGGCCACATGAAAGCGGAGAAAATAGACATCTCCAGAGCTTTTCCCCCCTTTTTCTTTTTCTCTCGCTCCAGCGTGCTGTAAAATAGGAAGAAACAGACATCAGATTCACTCTGCGCTGTCATCGTTCAGCATTCACGCTCACAGAAGGCTACTTTTCAAGGTCTCGTGGCATGAGCTGTGTTTTGTAGAGACTGCAATGATGAGCTAGTGAGTGCTTTACCTCCGCTACCTGCTCTGTCAAAATGGGGACAAAGGGGGAAAACACACACACACACACACACACACACACACACACACACACATATAGAGGCAATAGTCCTGGTGTGACCTTTATCTGCCCCTACAATAGAAATGTGGATTGCAGATGGGAGCATTTTTCACGGTGCATGAGCACACAAACCAAACACACACACACACACACACACACACACACACACACACACACACACACACACACACACACACACACACACACACACACACACACACACACACACACACACACACACACTGGGTTTGCTCTCAGTAGGAGAGCTGGTGGTCAAATATGTCCAGCTGAGGAAGTCACCCCACTACCATATGTCACACCCAAACCCCCCAATCCCGGATCCTCATTAGTCATCCAACCTTTCCCTTCCCTCGAATCCAAACCATCCTCGTCCCTCATTCGCCCAACCATCCCGCTCCCACTTCTGCTCCCAGCGCTATAAAACTCTCCACTGATGTGGTGAAATCATCCCTGTGCAACCTGACACTGCACTGCAGCATGACTGCTCTGTGCATAAGTAACCCGAGTGGCCGATTGACACCCAAAACAGGGGCGGACATGTGACTCAACTTCCCATTTACTCATTGTTGGTGGAGATGGGACCACCAATAGCCTACAGTAATGTGAGTCAAGTCCTCTGACTGTTCTTAAATTTAGCAGAAGTGAAAAGGGTAAAAGGTCATTAAGTAACTATGAGTAATAGCCTAATTAAATATTAAAAACAAATGCCAATTGAGAGTTGCTTGGAATGGTAATGTTAGAGGCTTTTGTTTTAAACCAGAGTAAAGGCCAAAGAAATCCGTGTCTTATGAATGGTTGGGTTATCTACCAACAAACGGGCTGGTAGATTTGTGTTTATTTACTGTAAAATAAAACACCAGTACCATCAACATAATCAGAATAAGTAAAAAAACTAACAATAAAAACCTTGATTTCATAAATTATCAGTTTTATGTAGCCAACAACTAATATTTTGGATACTAAAGCATAAATTGCATTCTGTAAAGTGAACAATACAGTAATACTGAAATACTCCCCAAAAATGGCCAGTTTGATATATTTAGAGGTCCAAACCCAGCTATGATGAGGAAACATGACACTGGAGATTTCCGACACTACACGGAAATGACAATTTTAAGATTAAAAAGCCCATTGTGGTTGAAATGTTAACTATGTCCATGGTTTTTTCACGAGTAACCTTTTTAGATAGTCCTGAAGAAGACTGTTTGAAATGCACTGCAACACAAAAATGACAAAACCAAGTATTTTTTTTGTATTTCCCAACAATACAGATAGCCTTGTTACTTGCAAATGTCTTGAAATAACCTTTAGAAGAGGCTAAAATCTCTTTTGCAAATATTACAGTTACTGAAATTTCTAGAGGGCTCACAGCAGAATTACTTTAATAGGCCTTTATTGCATTGTTACAAGAACGACGAGAGGCTGGAAAGTTCAAACATGGTCCTAACGATTTGTAAACCATGTTCCTTTTTGTTTAGATCAAATGGGTACATCCATCAAGACACTCTAACAAGTGGATGTCTACACCATGTTTCAGTCATTTATCCCTCATAATTTCAACTAAATACCTCCAGCGCTTTTTTTATTTTTTAAGGCACAAGAGTATTGGTAACGTATGTACATGCAGAAAAGGTTCTGCGGGCTAATTCCTTGAAGGCAGGTGGAGTGTGGCAAAAGTGAGCACAGGGCAGAGTGGGACTAAAGTGCCATACTTTGCCTCCTTCTCTCCTCTTTCCCATTTATGACCGTAATTCATTTCAGCATCACTATGGAAACTGAGTGGCCATAATCAGTGAGTGGCGTCCTAAGTGGTGCCTGAACAAAAAGATAATAATGAAAGTAAAGGCTGCAAAAACAGTTGAGTTTGGTGGGAGATGGGGAATGAAGAAAAAAACCCTGCAAGCGATGATTTTGAATGGTTCATAGTGAATGATTGGATAAATTAAGTATTGAATTTGAGTTCAATTTAAGTCCTTGATAATTTGAGAGTTATTATCCTCGAGACAATAAACAAGAGGCAATCAGTCATCCCTAATGAGGTGTGATTGGGAGCACTTGAACAAACACTAAAGCAGCTTTGTGAAGGCTTAAATGTCTTTTCATTGGCCGGGGTGATTTCAACAGAGCCTGTTTCGCTTTGTGTACAGCTTTTACAGCACGCTGCGTATTGGGAAGACAAAACCTGTCAGAAATAAGACACACACATAGCCTGACAAGCCAGACCCACATCAGGATGTTGGGTCTGGGAACTCACCATTGACAGGGCTCAATCCGAGGGGCGGGATAAACGGTTGTCTTTCAAATTCCCTCTGCACGTAACAGGATAGCGCTACAACCAACCAGAGCAATGCTAGTTGACGGATTAAACGTATCCGGTCGGCAAACTCCGAACACATCTTCCTTTTTTTAAGAATAACTTCAGTGCCGCTCTTTATTCTTTTCTCAAAGAAAAGCTTAACTCCAAGTCTTCCAGAGTAGCGGCCAAGGCCGATTCAAAAGACCGCTGTTTGCCAGCAGCAGCCATCATCTTTGTTTTCAAGTAGCAGGGAATTGACGCGGAACCGTCGTAACTCTGCCGTCATTATGTTAAGCCCGCCCACCGACTCTATACACGATGTGATTGGCCCGGCTAGAGTTTGGTTCTTCCAGCTCGCAAGCCAACGGAGAGTTGCTAGACCCCCTGCAAATTACATTTGCTGCCGCTAGGGTGCGTCTAGATTTCTAGGCTGACACACTCACACACACACACACACACACACACACACACACTTAAACACTGCCTTCACGGCTACGTTCGCACCTTTCAGATGGGAGGAGGCTGTCAGCACATCATGTGGTATTAGAAGGAGGGCGTTTTAAGATAACGAGGCATAAACTCATGTTGAATAAATGCATTCTTTTGGCTTTAGGGTAGTCTTTCAGGGTTTGATTATTCAGGATAAATGTTATTTACTATCTTATTTACAAGGGATGTAAACAAATACATTATACTGATATAACAGTAGGGGTGGGAATTACATAGTACCTCATGATTCGATACACGGCTCACGATTCCAATAATATCACAATGCAACAATTCTGCAATAATCAATATTTTGCGAGACAATCCTACAATGATACATCCCGATATTGATCTGACTGTGAATACAAAATGCCTGTGAAAAGGGTCCAGACTTTGGACTTAAGCATGGCTGGGGCATCTGTCTGCCATCCCGTTGAAATCCTCTTGCTCTTCGGCTAGTTAACTTATGTTCAAGTTCCCCACATTCTTGTGTTGAGCACCACCTCGAGGAGCCATGAAGTAGCGACGCTAGGATATTGATGTTTGGCACCAGAATTTCAATTCTCATATCGCACGAGGACAACGATATATTGCCATGCCATGATATTTTTCTCCCACCCCTAATGAACAGACAAGGCGCTATAAACTGATACAAACAGCATCCACATTTCTGCAGTAATATTTATTTCTATTGACAGTTTGCCCAAATGTTGCATCACATCTTTTCAGAGTCAGAACTCAGTCAAACTAAAAACTATGAAGCTATGAATTCCTATGATGCAGATTTGCCTAAATGCAAACAAGTGGTGATATTCAGCCATGTTAATCCTTGCTAACTCTTTCACCACATTTGTTGTGCAGTGCAGGATAAAGTTTAACTGGTGAGTCACATTCTTGATTTAATACTGAATGTGGCAATTTGCTCTACTTGAAGGTATATGGGAACTGATGAGCTGAAGTTTGTGACCTTCCGAAAAGTGCAGATTTTTGTTGGTAGCTTTCTCTCTTTTTTTCATAGACAATTCAGACCAACCTTCTCTGGACCTCCTCCCATTGCATGGACAACCACAATTTTCCCAAAACCCATTGAGCTATTATGGACAGTTTTTAGCCTATAGGGAATGCAATGTTGGTGTGTCAATCGGTCAACCACTTCCAGGTCCTGACTGAAATATCTCAACAGCTATTGGATCTCAACAGATGGATTACTGTGAAACTTTGAACATGCATTCATGATCACAAGAGGATGAATTTCCCAATGCAAGAAAAAAATCCTTCACCCCCCACTGCCCTCACCACACTGAACAGCCATTCACAGTCTTCTTCTTGCACTGTTTTTACATTTTGCACGTTTGTACAGTCTGGGTTTCTATTTGTATATTTATGTTCTTAAATGTATTTTTGTCATTTGAGCTTGCCCTATCAAAGACAAATTTCTGAGGTTGAAATTTTTGGTTTTCAGTGACTATTTCTACTAACAATTGGATGGATAGCCATAACGTGGTACACATTCATATTCTTCTTAGCATGGATTGTAATAACGTTGGAGATGCCTTATCTTTTTTATAACACCATCTTCTTGTCTGTAAATTTAAAATTGTCCAATATTTTGGTTAATGAGTAAATACCTGCAAAACTAATTACATTCCCATCTCTATTCCTGATTAGCATGCTCAAATGCCAAACTAACACGGTGATCCTGGTAAAAATCTTCTATGATTATAACCCATTGCTGAGAATTATTGGTTTATTCGTTTTTTTGCATTACAAATTATAAACTTAATCTCTCATATGACCACACCCAAACTGGCATCCCAGGTCAACAGTGGGTTGCCAGATAACCAGAACTTCACCCTCGCAGCTGAGTGGGCAGGGTGATAACACATGGACAGATGCCCCCTCACCTTGGTGAGCAGATCGGTACCACAGCAGGACAGAGTCATGTCCAACGCACCCTGGGGAGGTGTGTGTGTGTGTGTGTGTGTGTGCACGCGCATGTGTATGTGTGTGTGTGTTAAGCATTCATGCTTGGCCATGTGTGTATGTGTGTGCACTCACAAGCAAGACAGACTGGCAGCCTTGAGCCCCCTGTAGAGAAAGAAGATCGAAGAAGGAGCCAGATAGAAAAGTAAGAGTGGGTGAGGGGCTGACAGTAGGGAGAGGCATCTAGAGAGGAGGAGTGAAACGGAGGATCCGGAAAGATGATGGAGGGGGGAGAAACCCTGCAATGAGACAGCGTCTGCTGTGAAAGAGAGGCAGTTGACAACAGAATTAAGGCAAGGGGTGAGAGAAAGATGAAAGAAAGATGAAAGATGAAAGAGACGCTGTACTGTAGGGAGAAGGGAATAAATCAAAAAAGGGAGAGGGCTGTGTAATTGTGTGGACGGCTGGGTGGGGGGGGTTAGTTATAGGGACGGCTCTGAAGAAAACTTCTCCCCCTCATCTGTGCTTTTGTCTGGGTAAGGACATCATCACTGAAGAACTCCCCGTTGAATTATGAATCCAGACATGCACCATAATTACAAAGTCAAGCATGCACAAAGTCAGTTTACCCACCTTTTTAGGGCTGATGTGAATCACTGATGACTTATATTTGAGATGCAGATGCAGATTTACAGTGTTGGGGAGTAACGGAATACATGTAACGGCGTTACGTATTCAGAATACAAATTATGAGTAACTGTATTCCGTTACAGTTACAATTTAAATAGTTGGTATTTAGAATACAGTTACATTGTTAAAATCAATGGATTACATGACAATACTTTTCACGAGTTTATTCACTCTGAATAAATTAAGGCAACTTAATGCATTTTCCAGAAGCCCCGATATGAAATAGAAAAAAATAGCTATTTGCGTGATCAGTCACAAGAGTCGGAACCGGCACGACAGAGCCAGGGCAGCAATAAGTTTCTATCTTGGAAATTCAAACAGCATTTCACATTAAAGAACGAACAGGGAGAATGAAATACAGCTAACTGTGCCGTGCAGCCTCTGCTTGCCAGCAACCAGCCTCCTTTCAGCTCCAAATTACTCCACCTCCAACCTGAAGAAGGATCTTAAAGTAAGTTATTTTGTTAATTAGCCAAGGCTAGTCGTCTGCTGTAGTTTTACTGGTCACCTTGCTATTTTAACATTGACGTGCGACTTACATTCTCCTAGGTGCTGATTTACTAGCTCCAGAGCCGTTTAAAGACTGACTAGCCCCGTTTGACATGCTAACTAACGTTAGCTAAAATTAGCTTGTGGTAGCTTAGACTGCGGTTAGATTTTTGTAGTATGCAGTTCAGGACTACCAATACAATAATCTATCTGCTTGTTCAGGTACACATTCAGCTAGTTGGAATAAAAAGAACACACCATTATAGGCCTGTTTAGTAAGCTGGATGTGATAGCCGCATTCCTACACTTATAAAACGCAATTCAATGTGGAAGTAATCCTGAAGTAATCCAAGTATTCAGAATACGTTACTCAGATTGAGTAACGTAACGGAATACGTTACAAATTACATTTGTGGGCATGTATTCTGTATTCTGTAGTATCCTTCCCAACACTGCCGATTTAAGGGAACACATATGTGAAGAAATGCTTTTTTTCAATATATGGATTATTTTGTTCATACTAAATGGTTTGTGTCTTGTTATGATACCAAAGCAGAGGTTTACATCATACACATACTACGCACTCATCCATCTGACCTCAGAAAGCCAAAGGACAATGACCTTATGTTCCTATCACACACCCTTTAGGTCCAGATAGCCTTTATGGCCAAATGTCATTTTTCTTGCTTCCTGTGTGTGTTTTGTTCTGCTACTCTGACCTCCTGTGCCCATTTCTGTTTTGCTATCCACATGTCATTGTTGACTCCGAGATGTATTATCACAGAAATATTATCATCCTGTCGCCACAGATCCACTCCCAGGGCTTTGCTTTCACAACATAGACCTTAGGGCTCCTGCACACTGCCTGTGTGGCGTAAGCGTGTCAGCTGCGTGGCGTGTCCGTTTTTATTTCGGCTCCCAGGTTAACAGGTTAGAGCTTGCACACTGCCTGTCTCAGGCGCGGCTCGAGTCGCGCCGAAAACGTGTGTATGCTCGAAATAGAACCGACGCATATTTTTTTTTTTTTTCACGCGACACGCAAGCGTGTTGGAAGCATTTCCAGGCAAAATAGATAGGAAAAGATGTCTATATGTCATTTTGACACGAATACGTTTAATAAATGACATTTTGATGTTTGAAAGTCTCTAGGTTTTGACATAAATGCAGATATAAATGTAATTTAAAAAAAGAACGAAATATTCTGTAGCCTATTTTGCCGTCAATACTGTAATCAAATCAGTATATATTTATTAATGGGAAACATACATGTGTACAGGCAAGGCTAGCAGCAGCCGCGCCACGTCAGACATGTTTCTGGTGTGTAAAGACATAGAAAACTCCACGCAGCCGCCACGCAACTGACACGCAACAGAAACGCCACGCTCACGCCACGCTCACGCCACGCTCACGCCACGCTCACGCCACGCTCACGCCACGCAGGCAGTGTGCAGGAGGCCTTAGTGTTTGATGTCTTTATAACCTTATAGTCTAATTACAAATTACACATATTTTAGCATTGATGAGGGTATGAGGAATTTTCAGTGATCGCAAGTGAGCCAATCCGACACGCTGAATTGTATAAAATCCAGTATAAAGCATTTTACTGAAATGTGAGCCAGAAGAATTTCATTCTAGATGTTCTATTCCTCATGTTACATGTGGAACTGTGACTGCATGTTTATGCTCACGTAATTGTACGTGTGACTGATGTTTTTTTGATTGGTAGTGATTAACAAGCAAAGTGAGCATGGTATCTGTGATCATACTGATCCTGACGCCAACCACCTCCTACCACACTGGCAGGAGTCCCTCCACTGTAGCTTGTAATGAAGAAGCATTACGGCAATTAAAACACACACACACACACACACACACACACACACACACACACACACACACACACAAACACTGATAGTGTTTTCACGCTGCTGAGTTGTACATTTCTTAAAACCAATCACAATCGTCTTGGGCGGCGCTAAGCTCCGGTCGCAAACATGGTGGCTGTGCAAAATGGACTCAAGAAGGAACTTGTTTTGGTGGAACATTTGCACCATGCAAAAGAAAAAATGCCACATACAATGTTAAGTGACGTTAACTGTGAGCTATTTAAATGAGCTGGATATAACCCCTTAACGCCGACTGTCGCTAATTTGCATCAAACCCCTTCCATTCCGACTGCAGGCGAGATAGCGTGTGTATTCCCCCCAATGCCGGTTTGTTTACATGCAATACATACCTCGGAACCTTTTGCATGCACTGGTTTCTCGTAGGACCGGTCGGAGTGGGAGATACATCCGGTTCACGGAAGCGAAATTAACCCTAACCCTAAACCTAATCCTACCCCTAAACCTAACCCTACCCCTAACCCTAAAGAAACTACCGTCAATGTTAGGGAGTAGGAGAGTGTTTTCTTTATTGCCGTTGTCAAGATCCATGTATTTGTCATTTACAGTTTAGAAGTTCTAACAACTTTGTGACATGAATGAAATCTACTATGTGTTTTATTAATTTTACCATTTTGTAAAGAATTTTACCATGTCTGTTGTCGCTAATTTGCATCATACCTAAATTTATATCTATTCCATATGCTATAGACAAATTAACAATCTCAACTTAATTTAGCATCAGCTTGGAGCCAGAAACACACATAATATTTTGTTTATATAATTGTGAATAAATTCAGGCATCAAGGGGATATGGTTAAACATAATTTGCTCTTACCAGTGTATCGCCGTGTGTATTTTGTCCGCAGCAAATCCCCACCAATTGGTCCTAAACGTCCCAGTTAGAGAGTAAATGCCGTAAACATATTCTTTGCCAATCTTTACAGTTAATCCACAAAAGAACCAAACAGGCCTGCCTTGTTGCACAAATTTTCTTCAAAACGTGACATTTTCAGCGTGTAGCTTGCTAGCTCCAGGGTTGTTGTTTCGCAAGGCGAGGGACATCCGGCGGAACATCCAGCAGTGCTTATTTACTGGCGATAATCCAGTAAATGAACTGTCATCGATCCAGTAATGATTACTACAACCACCGGAGGAAGCCCTGCACGTGCAAAACTGACGCTGCAGGGGTACGTGGAGCGTCAGAGTTCGACACGTAGGGCCACTGACCAAGCTGCCGTATTTGACAATTTGGGACTGAGAACGGGTTGAATATACCAGTGCCCATACCTACATAGTGTCACAGTGAAGTGCTGTTCAGTGGTCCCTTGAAATAAAATACACTTTCAACCCTTTCATTACAGCCAAGGACAATGAAATTGATTTTCTTGCCTTCAGAAAATGTTTGAAGCAGACCTGGATGTAATATGGTGGTCTGGATGTAATATAGTGTTGAATTATAGACATCAGTCAGGCGTAGTTTCCTGCTGCTGCACAAACACACACATCTACACACCTACACACACATGACATGGAGGGATGGCATTACACTGTACACGGAGAACCTTTTACACCTTTTTGCCTTTCTTGGCTCAGTTAATGGGCTTCAGAAATCAAGACTGGGAGGAGGGGAGGTGATTCAAACCACTCTTTGTGTGTATGCATGCGTGTGTGTGAACAAAAGACAGAAGAGGAGAAAGAGAACGAGGACAGGCGAAGAGAAGAGAAGAGGAGAGATCAAAGGTGAGAGGACTGAGCGCACAGGAACCACTGAAACACAGTTAGTGTCAACATAGTATTCACAATAAGCTGAATATCACAGTAATGACTCTATATCATCACTGTGTGAAATGCTGCTAAATAAGGTGTTTTTTTTTTCTGGATGCACACACTCACACAATTCATTTTGATACCGTATGGTATCACCACATGGGGACACAAATTACTACCAGAATTTTTTTGCTTCATGCCCAAGGAAAAGAATCATTTGGAAATCATTTGGAAAATTCAAACACTCTCACCTGTTGTCATTAGAGATGTTCCTTTGCCTCTGATACTGCCTAAAGCACTGGTATCGGTATCGGGAAGTACTGGAGTTTATACACAGATCCGATACCATGTAATAAAGCCTTAAAGAAAATGTACATTGAAGTAGTTTATTTATGTTCTTTTTCCGTTATGTCAAACTGGAGAATAAAAGAAAGTTCTGTGGCATTCATTGTTTGTATTTGTTCATGTTTCACAAAGAGTTTAACCTGAGCCAGACCGACAACAAACATAGAAATAGTATACAGTTGTTAAAACATAATAAAATATATGACACACTGGTATCGGATCGGTACTCGATATTGGCCGATACGCAAGTTCAGGTATCGGAATCAGTATCGGGAAGCAAAAAATGGTATTGTATCATCTCTAGTTGTCATCTGAAGAAGGCCCAATGATGATGATGATGATGATGATGATGATGATGTAATGATGATGATGATGGTACTACACAGAGTACATAGTGCACTCTGTCACCTCCACAACCCCCTCCGTCAATTGTCCGCTGTTTATTTTAAGGATTTTAAAGTCATATTTCACCCCTTAATCTCACCAAAACACTCATTCCCATAGGTGTTGCTGTGAAATGTTTTCTCATTAGCAGAGAACACCAGCTGAAGTCAGCTTGGATTCATGACAATCTTCATGCGTGGTCCAACGATGATTGCAAGCAGGTGCATTGGCTTGCACGCATTATAGCACCAGAGCTTTTTCGTCAACATTTTATCATTCATTGGTTTGAATTTTTATTGTAGTTTAGGCTCAGGTATGTCACCTAAAAATGGCAAACAATTACATCCTCTATAAATGAAACGTTAGACTCGTGTGACAGATTTAAAACCAAATGAAAGTTTTTCCTCCCTTGACTTGTTATTACAAAAATCACGAAATGCATGCGTAGGTTTAAAAGTTTCTATGGACTTGAAAACCATGAAAAAAAGCCTTGACAGTTGCAGTCCATTGTACACTTAATCTAAGCTGACCACAGTCATTGTTGTCCACAAAATAAATCTCTTTCAAGCCTACAGGGTTGAGTGTTTCATACTCAAACAGATTTCGAATGATGTGTTACTTTAAACCCTTGAAAAACTCAGCAAGAGTTTGCTAGATGTGGACGTGCAGGAGGCAGAGTTCACTTTCAACACACCACAGCAAAAAAAAAAAAAAAGGCAAAAGTTGATATTTAAACAGCTTTGGGGAATTGTTTTTGTATGCTTTCATAGTGATTTGTAGGTCCCAAAGTGATGAGGGAAGCAGCTTTCATTTTGGCATGACGTTATCACCATAGCTACAGGCAATCATTCCAACTATTCATAAGCATTTGCTGATTTCTGTCACAGCAGCACATCATCGTGGTATTGATGAACACTGGCTCCTGTACATCTTGCCGAGCATTTTCTTTTCATCCATAAGCCAAGGGGCTTGAGGACTATGTTGTGAATCTTGACATAAACAATGGATTCAGGCACACAGTTTGCTGATGGATTTCTGCAGACATTGCCACATACATGCCCTGAGAGGACAAGGACTGTCAAAAAAAAACCTAGTATTCTACTAGAAGTGTGTCACAGGAGCGCTGAGCTCTGTCCAGCCTGCCAGGCCAGAAGTGGACAGTTACAGAGACTCACACATTTACACACAAGCGCCAAGAACACTTGTGTGTCACTCTGCTCCTTCTCTGTCTGTCCATCAGCCTGACCCAGATACAGCAGCTAAAGGAGCGAGAGGAGGCCAGGGGGGCTCTGCACCTACACAAGAGGAACAAGAATCTCTCTGGGTTGTGTATTTTATCATGGTGTCTGAATTTCACTTTTACTGAAGCCGCTTCTCTGTGGTAGACTGCTCACCCTGCAGGTATGTGTAAGGCTGGAGATATACTTGCTTTATAACCACGCGTTTGCCTAGACAACCGGATGCGTCGTGAATGGAGTCGTTTACATACTTGCCCATGTACTATGCGTGTTGCTGGGGGATTCCACTAGAGAGCACACCAGAGAACTCTCTCACTTCTGGAAGCAGATTTGTCACCGTGCAGCAGCAATGACACATCGCTCTATTAGCTTGCCTTCAAAACTTTCCGCCACTGTTGTCGCTGCTGACTTGCCTACTGACCCCTGACCCTGTCACATCACCATCACATCAGCCCCCAACATTTATGTGCGTATTGCGGACGCATAGCGTCAATTTCTACGGATGTGCACAACCAACGCTCCATACGGACGCAGGATATGTGAGGCAGCCATCATGCTCACGAGTAGTTAAAAGAAAGTTTATCTCCGGCTTTGGTGTGTCAACCTGCTTTGAAGTTCTAATAAGACAACGGGGAAGCTCATGTGGGGACTACTCATAGGAAGTAGGTGGCAAACTACTGGCTCACCGCTGCAGCTTGTCAAGCTTCTTTCATTAAATGAAGAGTAACTGAGGAGCTAGCTGGTTTGTTAACTGTCAAGTAGCAAACTCACTAGCTTGGTCAATAAGTCCACAAAACCGACAATTCAACGTTTTGGGAAGGTGGGAGACTTCCTGGAGTCTCCACTGGATGCCTGGCAACTGCAACAGAGCCACGTAATAGTCCTGTGGCATGACAAAGTTGTCAGCTGCAGTTGTCAGCACTGCAGACCAACAGATACTTGAATTCCTTCATTCCTGCTGC
Source organism: Perca flavescens (assembly GCF_004354835.1). NCBI lineage: Eukaryota > Metazoa > Chordata > Actinopteri > Perciformes > Percidae > Perca > Perca flavescens. The sequence continues at coordinate 25,078,112 of NC_041344.1, read as the reverse complement.
CATTAGGCTCTTAAATGCTGCTGATGGTAGCAACCTGTAACATCCAGAGCTTGTCCTTCTGGGGAAGCATTATGCTTTGATTTATGTATTTATTATTATGGCTGTTTATTTATTTAATTTAGCCTACATTTGGCAACCAGTGTGTGCTTTGCTGCTCTTGCCCGGGTTACCCATTTGTTGACCTGCTGCTACTGACATATTGGTTGATTGAATGATTGCGACGGTGTTTACTCTGCTCTGTTTGTTTTTTATGTGACTGGTTGACTGCAGAAATGAATTGCCCCGTAGGGATAAATAAAGTTGTTTGAATTGAATTGAAGAAGACCAAGTGGAGGATCCATCTCTTCAAACAAGAAGAGACGTCAAAACAGCCAGGTGTAAAAGATTGAAAGTGCAGAGGGAGAGTATCCTCCTTAGAGAAATGGTACATGACTCACACTGCCAACCACATAGAACAGACACAATTTTAGAATGCTGGGCAAGTAACATTATACTCTTACTTATACTATTCAATAATAATTCCATAGAATTATATGACACATTGGTGCCTAGATGGTTTAGAACAAAAACTGTTTTTTAAATACCTGCAAGTAAGTAGTTATGTTAAACAGAATAAAGAGGGGGAGCTAGACAAATATATATCAAAAGCAAGTATCTATTCAATCCTGCAAAATGCAACAGCTATGGAAATGAAGAAAAAGACACAATGGGGGAAAGAGTTATGTATAGACATTTCAGATGAAGAGTGGAAAGAATCCTTAAAAGAACATTTTCAAATAACGCAATCTAAACACTGAAAGGAATATGCCTGGAAAATAAGCCATATATATTCCATTACTCCAGATAGATGTAAAACAAACAGCAACAGAGGGAACAAGCTGCTGGAGAGGATGCAGTGAGAGAAAAAGCAAATCAGACGCACATATTTTTTACTTGCTCAGTAATTCAGGTGTTCTGGCAAAAGGTAATGAGCGATATTAAACATATACTTGACATCACTTGACTCACACCTGTAAATCTTTTGGGTATTAATACAAAATCAAATCGAAAAATGGAATACATTGTATCCAGAGCATATAGTTAGAAGAATAATTAAACTTTCTAATAAGTGCATACTGTAGATGGATATGCACACACACACACACACACACACACACACACACACACACACACACACACACACACACACACACACACACACACACACACACACACACACACACACACACAGTGGAGCTGCCCCCTCTTTTTTTGTGTGTTTTGTTGCTGTCTTATTTTCTATCTTTCTGTGTTTTTTATTATTTCTATTTCTATTTTTATTTTATTTTATTTTTTAATGTTTTTCTCTTTCCTGTTGTGTGATGTGTTCCCCCCGTTCCCCCTTGGTGTTCCTATTGAATGTTAATATGGGGGGGTGGGGAGGGAACTGTAGTACGATAAAGAATGTATTGCTTTTTGCACTTGACACTAAGAAAAGTACTACAATAAAGTAATAATAAAAAATAAAAAGAAAACAGCGGAGTGAGTGGCAACCTTCCATCATTAAATCCCCCTCCCATCCACCTCTTGCCTTGCTGTCTGGCCTGTCTCCCTCCCCGCTGGCTTCTGGGTTGGTCCAAAATACAGTTAGAGAGGTTTAAACAGCCAGGCGTGAGATTAGGTCCTTCAGTCCCCATGTTCTCACTGGCCCTGGGGGTCAGGGTCACCGGTAACCCACGGTGCTATTGTGACACCTCATTACTCTTCCCCCCCCTGCTGCCCGGTCACTATGTTGCGTTGGTATGGCAACGACAAGACAGAAAGCTTATCTAGATGCTAAGAAAATTACACCTAAGCACCGAGCTCCAGGGTGTAGCCTGTGTAACATTTGTGTGTCTGTGTGTGTGTACGTGGCATATGGCGTTCGCTGCATGGGGAGGTGGTGGTCAGAGATGAGAGGAGAGTTCCTCTCATGCTGTGTAATGTTCATACACCCCCACAGTGATGGAGGTTTCCCAAATAATGGGGAAGAGGTGGAGGGGCAGAAGGCCATGCCCGAACATAAAAATATATATATATATATATTCATGGCTAAAATCCTGACTGGAGGGCAAAGAGATTTGGGAAGGTGAAGAGTCAGCTTATCATAATCAATGTCCATGATGTGTGTGCAATTAAATATCTCCAACTGCTACTACACTATAATATTTATTCAGATGTTTGAAAAAATACTGCACATTCACTTCATTTTTCCTAGAGGCTTTTTCACCATCAACAGTGCAGTAGGAAAGGATTCCTATACATTATCATCATCGTTTGTATTTGAAATGGCATGGATCTGTAGAATAGAATAGAATACACTTCATCATTTAAACCAATTAATGATATCCGGTAAGGTAGAATACACTTCATCATTTAAACCAATTAGTCATATCCGGTAAGGTCACTGTTTGGAGGTCTTCCCCACACACGAGAAGTGACAAATTAGAGCTGAGTTCAGAGTGAAACAATACAAGTGCGTCTCCTAATTAGCTGTCGGCAAGCTTCTTTCACAACCAGCTGGACTCAGCTCCCAATGACACACTAATACTCTTCACACACTGCAGCCACGACTAAGGACAACCACACAGTTGCCATTGGTGTGAATGTGTCAACATGGATTATACAACCTGGCTCCACGACCCTGCTCCCATACTGGCTTCAATGACATTACTCAGCATTGGTATGAAGGAGAGACCTCAGGGAACTATAACATGTATTGAGAAATTGCAGCTCTCACTCACAAAGATGATTAAACATGATTGTAGAAAGTTTTTTTTAAAACACTGTAAAAAAACGCGGTCTCTGTAGACAGCCCAGGCTCCACAAACGGCAACAAAAACAAACTGTGCCAACCTGCACCACCAAACATAACAAACGGTCCAGCCAATAACCGACAAGAAGGATTTGGGGGTGGGGGTTGGGGGGTTAGTGCGCGGAAGGAAGGGGAAGGGGACGGGATGAGGAGGAGGAGGAGGGAGGGGAGAGCTAGCCTCGTTTTGTTTGAAAATACTTTGAACGTCACCCAACATCGCTTAGAGCACCTTTAAGTTTTGATAAAGTAAAATCACCAAAGTAAAGAAACCCTTAAATTAGATCATCTGCGGTGCTGGCTGTGTTGAATCTCAAAATAGAAATGTTGCAAAAATATAAGTATACAATATAACTATTTGTTTGCAGTGGTGTGTGACATGGTAACATCCAGGTGTTAATCCATGACCAATGGTCTGTTATGCATGTAAAGTGGGTTAAGATGCATGTAAATTGTTGCGCCCAACACTGTTGAAATTTACAGCTATATTTCGATTTCTTTGCGGGAACACCGCCTTCACCTGCCATTTTTATCGGCTCGCTTTCGGGTCAGAACTTTCTGCGAAGCTTGCGCAAACGGGTTGAAAATTGTATATGGTGTGTGGATTGTGTGAATAGGATGCGTTTCATACAAGATCTGGCAACTGGTCAACATTAGACAAACATATTGGTCCAATTATTTACAAAGGAGTTTGGGCCATGCAAATTACAGGAGTTTCCCGGGAGAAATACCAAAGCGGGAGGGGTCTGGGAGATAGGGCTAAAAAAACGGGAGAAACCCGGGAAAAACGGGAGTGCTGGCAGGTATGGTGAAAGGGCGACCACAGACAATGTCTAAACCTGATTCTCTGGACATTGTCCGGTAACGACTATACATGATCATGTGTGTTTAACATGTATTTGATATCTTGTACTTCTGTCAAAGTGATACAAGACAAATGCATTCATGTCTGCCGAGTGAAATGCCATTACCAATGGTTTACAACATCGTCTTTCAACTCTCCTGGTGCAGCTTGGGCCAGGAAAATGCTAAATTGCCTCATGCAACTTTAAACAGTTTTAAGGAAAACTATGATTTATTGCAACTTGGGTTTTGTTTGCATTGCTTGGGCAGTTGGTTACGATTGCATTGCACTCACTAGTGTGATTAATGAGATCTCAGAATGTGGTGACATCCCTAAAAATAGGTCCAACGGGGCAAAAGTCTTTTGGTTTTAGGCTGTTTGTTGGACAAATCAAGCAACGTGAACATTAATGACTTCATTAATTAAGAATATAATCAGCAAGTTAAGTGATGATCGTTAGTTGCAGCCCTAAATATGTTATCATTATCATAACTGATAGAACTGATGGGCTGAGTTACTAAAATAAAAAAAACCAAACCGTTGTTTTCCTTTAAACTGTCTTTAGTCACGTAATAATGAATAATCATCAAATCATTTAGTAATTATGATCCGATCAAGCATAACAGAACTAATCCAAGAACACAAATTGAGATGTACTCTAATACTCTAATGACATAACTTCTGATCATGTCATGTAATCTCATTAGTCCACACAGAAAGTAGCCCCATCTTTGTAGTGTTGACGAACTGACCGAAGAGCCGGTTAATTAACCCGACTCGTGTCACTGAGCCGGGAGAATCGAGTGCCATACGTCAATGAACCGACTCACTCCTGTTTTTTTCTTTTACTTCATTCGTGCCGTTGGCATTATATATGTATGTCAATGGTTGGCCGTTGTGTAGCTGGTATTCTTCTGCTACTGTGTGTGTTGTAATCTAGCTCATTAGCGCCTCCACTGGACTGGAGTGGTGGTGGTAGAATCAATCGGGAAATGAGCTACCTAGACCCTATGCCGAACAAGACCGAATGTAACCGTGCAACCGGCCGGCCGCTCGACTCTAATGTAACCGTGCAACCTGCCGGCCCTCTCGACTCTAATGTAACCGTGCAACCTGCCGGCCCTCTCGACTCTAATGTAACCGTGCAACCTGCCGGCTGCTCGTCTCTAATGTAACCGTGTAACCTGCCGGCCGCTCGACTCTAATGTAACCGTGCAACCGGCCGGCCTGCTCGACTCTAATGTAATCAAGCGGTGTCTTGGTTCTCGGCAAGTTTGAGTTATTTACCGAGTCTTGTTTCTGGTGCATCTTAGAGGATTGTGTTCACGGCAATTCACACATTATCGATGGGGAAGTACAGTACATCACATACAAATACACGTCATGTTATTTTGGTAGTTATGTTAAGTTAAATGTTAGAGAAGTGAATGTTGCTACGTGGTAGCTAGGCTAGGCTGTCACAAGGAGACCGTGCACCAGGCTACTGAACGAGACCGTAAGGACCGTAACCGAGGCTACTGCACGAGTCTATATTCAAACGGGTGTCTAGGTTCTCGGCAAAATTGAGTTATCAACCGATAGCATAAGCCTTTCTCGTGCATCTTAGATGATTGTGTACATAGAAATTAATAGATTACATGATTGATGGATATCACATACAAATGCACGTTGTGTTATCTTAGGAGTTATGTTAAGTGAAATGTTTGTTATGTGATAGGTAGGCTGTCACCAGGAGACTGTGCACCAGACTACTGAACCGCCGCGGCACGCGAACCGGTGACCAAATCTATTAACTCGGTAGGCCAGCCAACGACCGTCCGGTTGAACCGACTCCCGTAAAAGAGTCGGTTTTCCCATCACTACATCTTTGCCCACCCTTAATTAACATTGATAATGGCTCTCCTTTTATAGCTAATCCCTATGTGGCTGGCACTGTGATATATGTCCTCTACCTTTGGTTGTGTGAGTCATAAACAGAAACACACACACACACTTTTGGATGGTCAATCAAAGATAAGGTGAACGGAAGCAGAGAGGGTCAGACTGTTTTTATCTCTCTCCCTCTCTTTCTCGCTGTTTGACAGTCCCCTTATTGTGCCAGCTGATAACTGATTGTTGAGGTAGACAGTTTAAGGAATCAATGTTCATTTACAAGTCTGTAAACACCCGTCACACACATACACAAAGCACGCACTCAGTCTGACGTAGATCTAGATGCGAGTCAGACAGAATGGATAGCTATTCCTGTAAGGGGCTATCGACTGCGCTCTATTTCCTCGTTGCAGAGATACGACACGCCCACCCAGAACAGTTTGGCCTGTGGACGAAATCAGCTGATAGCGCCAACGACCCGTCCGTCAAATTTTAATGTTCCAGTCAAGCCTCTATTGAACCAAAACCAATCAGTCAGACAGATTGGAACACAGCTGGCACAAGGAGAGGGACTGAGTCACTCCTCTGCAATATCTTTCCATTTTCTATCCCTCCCTCCTCCTCCTCCACCTCCTCCTCCTCCCCCTCCTCCTCCTCCTTCTCCTCCTCCTCCTCTTCTCTGCTTTCTTTCATTTTTGTTGTTATTTCATCAGTTGTTTTCAATCAGATTGAGATCCACGTCTCGAGAGAAACATCTCCAGAAAGAATCCATAAAAATTATAATCAAAATAAACAAAACAAAGCAACAATCAAACAGCCAGACAGGGATGCCATTTATGAAAAACAAATTCAAACCTCACAGAAAATGTGAGATGTGAGTTCATTTAACGTGATTTTGCTCTCTCTCTCTCTCTCTCTCTCTCTCTCTCTCTCTCTCTCTCTCTTTTATAAGACGCATAGCGCAAGAGACCTGTCTTGCCATGTTGAGAATTTAGGTGTGTAGTATTTGACTCGCAGTGTGATCTGAAACTATAAATAATGGATTTTGGAGCAACACAGTAGTTTGAAAAGTCGAGGCTGGTGATTACTTTGAATCTGATGCAATTCATTTCCCTTCCAGAACACCAACTTTGTGATATAAATCTCCATGGTGACTGTGAAATGTATTGCCTCTGATAAAAAAAAAAAGACTGAAGGAAACATCCCCCACTATCTACAGACTGAAAAGTCATGTGAATAGAAAATAGTTCCATAATCAATTTCAGCTATTCTAAACAAAGGAATAGTTCAACATTTTGGGAAATATATTTATTCCCCTTTTTTTGCCAACCGTTAGATTGAATATCAATTCAATTCAATTTTATAGTATCAAATCATAACAAGAGTTATCCCAAGACACGTTACTGATAGAGTAGGTCTAGACCACACTCTATAATTTACAAACACCCAACAATTCCAGTAATTCCCAGTAATAGATGAGAAGATCAAATACCACTCTCTGGTCTGTACACTAAAGGCTATCTGCTTGCATAGCTTAGCATAAAGACTGGAAACAAAGGGAAACAGAAATGGTCCGACACGTACTCCCTCGTAAAGCAGCAACGTTTGTGCCTGTTTGGTGTGTTTACCAAACGTTTGAGCCAGAGCACAGCTTTGTTAATGGGCCACTGTTGGAGCTGTGACCCTCTAGAAAGTTACCAATGGGCCTGTTTGAACCAATCCCAGACAATCCTGGCTCAAACCCTTTTTACACATTTCTTATAGGCATTAAACAAACAAGATAATACGTGTGAATGTGTAAGCTTTTAGAGGTGTTACTAGGCAGTTTCCCCCTGTTTAAGTCTTTATGCTAAGCTAACCAGCTGCTGGCTGTAGTAACATATTTAGTCTACGGACATAAGAGTGGTATTGATCTTCTCATCTAATTCTAACTCATCTAACAGCAAGAAAAGCATGTCTAATCATGTCCAGTTGCTCCCCTTCGCTGTTTCCTTCGGCCCTTTTTTTTTTAACTCAACCCTCCACACATTCGTCCACCTCTCCCTGCAAAGCCTTGACTGTGTTTCTCCTTCACCAGGAAACACTTGCTTATCGCAAGTCTCTGCTGTGCGTAATGCTCATTAGCTTCTCCTAAAGCAGACTGGCCATAGTTGCTATGGAAGCGGCGCAGATGGAAAGAGAGCGAGTCATACATACAGAAGCTACAGGTGCAACATGCTGAGATGTAATTGCATTATGTTGGTCTCAGTGGATACTTTAACAGCGTACTGTACTGCAGTCCGGATTTTACAGCGAGAAAGGCTTCGTGTTGAATTTCAGTCACACTCAAAAGTGGTGAATTGTTTTGCTTTTAACTGGGGGGGAGGAGGGGAGGGGGCAGAGTAAGAAGTCAGGCCATGAGAGGTAGAATAAATATTTTATCATCTTCAATCCTGTCTCGTTATTTTGACTCAGCCAAAAACAAAAAAAGAACATAACAGCACCGCACCGGCATCCACAGCCGATGCACTTTACTGCTAAATTGAACATTTTCACTTTCATTCCAGCACCGCTATCACACCACAGGCTTATCCCTGAGGTCATCAGGGATGTCAATAGCCTGAGTAGATAGAAATCTTTCATTAACCTTTCATTTCATTGCAACCTCCACGAATATTCAACAGAAATGCAAAACCGTAGCGTTCAAACTGTCCCTCAGCAGGAAGACGAAGTGGGACGAAATAATGTGTTGGAACGCTGTTCTGTCGTTTGAGCTGTCGTGGTGTTTGAGTGATTCTGAAAAAAAGTATTGCGACAGCATTATTGCCTTATTTAAAAGCAGCACAGCCCTGTTCCACAGGACTTAGGGGCACGTGGAGTGGGCAAACAGAGACTATGAATCATGCCGTTACAGTGAGTACAACAAATTGGTGCATTGCATCTTTCTCCAGTTTTTAGTTCTGATGTACTGTAGGGCCAGTGTTTAATACCGAGGCCAAAGTGAGAAAAGAAACCGAAGGGCTTTGGATGCTCCAACAACAAAAAAAGCACAACATCATAAATAGCCAATATGCAATATGTTTTATTCACTAGCTCAGTGAATCCAACAAATCACTAGGGGTAGGAGCTTCTATTCTGTTGCAGAAATGAGAGCGGGGGGGTGCATTGTCGTTCCCTAAAATGACTGGATAAGATTCACAGTAACCCAGAAAACACACCAGCAGACGTGATTTTTCTGGTTCAAACTCGGATGATTTCCACTGAGTTTTGACCCAGACTGAAATAATCTCTGAGAGCCATTTCTCCTCACAGGTCATGAAATATTCACCTCATATCAAATGAATAATATATCCAGCATTACGCACTTTTACTCAGTGCTTTGTCTCACTCTCGGCCTATTGTCACAACAGGACAATAAATGAAATGCATGACATGTAAGTTATACCAATAACGCTGCTTGGGACAGATGGGATAGTTTTTTTTTTGTTTTTTTTATAAACATTGCATGAATGATGATGACATATTCTGACATGGTTGCATGTATTCTTGACATGTTTCCAAACCAAAGCCGAGATGGATTTTCACACAGTTCTCCAGCAAATCAATGAAAAGCATGTTGATTTGAATGATTTTTAAATAATTCCGAGTGCAGTAAATGGATACCCTTAATGGAGAAGATATAAAATGCTGTTCTCAGGCCCCCACATCTCCTTATTAACTCTCCTTTTTGCTCCTTCCACTCTCATTCCCTCTAACACAATCTCTATCTCATCTGTCAGTCACCACAGCGAGCAGTCATTTTTCATCCGTCCTTCTCACAGTGGGATCCATACAGGTGCCAGTGATTACGAGAGAGCAGTGTTTAGTGGGAGACCCACACAAGGGAATCCAACCTGACACAAGGCATAACAACAGACACGGGGATGAGCGGTACCACAAATGGGGTTGTGTTAACTCCAGGAGCAAGAAGTGTTGCAGTACAAAGGCTTGTGTGTTCTAATGCCAAGGGAAATTTGGTTTTATAAAACGTTTTATAAAAAGATGAACTGTTTTTTAATTAATCTTATTTAGTCGGTGTTGTAAATCACAGCATTGCGAAGTGGAGGATTCTGGGTCAGTGTGATGCTCATATATCAGTTCAATTTTCTATGCACAAACGGACATTTGGAAAAACAGAAAAATGGGTTAAAATATGCAATTTTTCATTTTTTTCGGCCTTGATAAATTAAAGAATTGGATTTTTAAACTATTTTTCCAATTTTCTGTTTTTATTCAGAGTATTAGAAATCTAGAAAATTACAAAATTGCGTCTGGGCTCCAATTATTCAATACTGCAATGGTATTCTCTCCCTCTTTCTGCCTAGCGGAACGGGGGAGAGAGATACAGTCTCAAATTACTATTATGAACTTGAAAATGAGCATAATATGGCCACTTTAAGGTTTTTTAGAAACTTGGTAAAACTTTAAATTTTAAATCAATTCGCTTTCCAGAATGAGTCAATCTTTTTTGTTCTCTATTTAAAGATGAAGCGTTCTGAAGTAGCTACAGCTCTGAGGCACACCGTTGACTGATTATTTGTCATAGCAACAGGCTCGCTGAGGCCCATTGGTGATATTAACAAAGGACAAAATGACTACGTCATGTTTAAGCTGTCGGTCTTACTCCGATTCCTGCACTGGGCGCGTCTATGCTGTTTTCCAGTTTTGTTCCATCCTCCGCCACGTGCCATACCACACCGGGAGCATCTCGGAAGCGGACCGCCTTGCTGCCCGACTCGCAGCTTATATTGTCTCTACAAGGACTTTAAAGAATAATCATGTGTTTATTAGCTAGCATCTATCTTCCACTCTAAGCACTCCTGTAATTAAACTCCATGCCTTTTCTTTTCTACAAAAAAGAGCTGTGATGTTGTATTACGTTTTTCAACCTCCAAGATGAATCTGTTGTTGTCCCAACAGATATGTTGCATAATTTACTGTAATAACGGATTGGGACTTGTATGGAGGATGGTGGCGCTCCATATGGCCTATTAAGAGTTAGAAGACCTGACAGGTACTTATTTGCCAGTTAATTAATGCACTCCTCCCTCACGTCTTTCTCCTCCCTCCCCTCTTTTCTCCCTCTTCTTTGTTACTCCGCGTTTCTTTTCTTTTGTTTTTTTTCTTTTTTCATTCCTAAACAATAAAACACGATAATTTCTGCAAGGACCCGGACTGCATGGCAGGAGTTCACTGTATGACAGCCAAGCAAATGTTAATCACTGTCTCTAAGTAGCGCTGCTCTCCCCAGCCTGCCATTTCCGCCCTCTCTCAGTCCTTTTATTAAACCATCCTTTTCTTTTCATCCAAGGGTGCGCTTTCAGACTCTTTGTTCGCTTCTATTAACGCTGTGCATCACAGTGGGTACGGGCGCCGCAGCCCTCTCCTGACAGGTTGAGTGGTTTTTGACAGTCAAGGATGGTGCGAGGGTGTCGTTTGCACCAGTTTAATTCTGAAATAATTCACAACTTCCTAACAACACCAAAACTATATTACAGTAGTGCTGTTAATGTGCCATAACAAGGTACCGGCACTTAATTGTAAGATGCAGTTTTGTGGCCACTCAATCACAACACTCCCAGTTTACGAACGTTTTTATGTTGAAGATGTTCATTTAGATGTTGTTTGTTTTGTTCTTATTTATGCTCAGAGTTTCACTGCTGTGGTGTTTTTGCACAGAGCTTGCTAGAGATCATCTGCACATCAAATACTCTGTTTGAATGTGAATGAAGACTTCTGAAAGACTAACCAAACACTGAGGGTCCTGACAGAAATTCACTTTTATGAATGGCTACAGATTAGGGAAAACATAAATATATTTTTGAAACTGTGACATATCCGTATTCCACTTGTTTTACCTGCAGTGAATTGGGAATTTGATCATTTTGTCCTCTGAGTTGCATCAGAGCAGCAGTGTGACTCCACCAAGGGAAAAGAGTGAGGGAAAAGATGATTCAGAGTTTACAGCGTCACGACAGCAAAGTCAAACACCAACAAACTGGATGGATGGATGGATGGATGGATGGATGGATGGATGGATGGATGGATGAATGGAGATGCAGACAGTCTGTCCGGCAACAACATTTCTACCACTCCCCTGAGTGCAATGTAGACTAAATTGTCTACACAGCAGCCAAGGAGCGATGCTATGATAATGATATGATAATTGGGAGTAAAATAGGGTTGAAACTGAACATCCGCCTGATGCACAATCACTGAGGAGTCTCGGGCTGTTTGATCTGATGTATGCTAATTCAAGACATGTGAAGCATGGTAATTTGATAGCATTTCATATTCGGCAGGGCTACCTCCCACCCCCAACCCAACCCCACGCGACCCCCAACATATTAACCGTTCCTTTCTGCATACCTCAGCACTGTCAAGATCTCAGGACTATTGTACACTGCACATGAAAACAAAAGCAATTACTTATCATCTTCTGGAAAGAATGGGAAATGAATGTAAATTTACGTAAAAAAAATAAAAAAAGCAAATGAAGGATTGAATCATTCTCATGTGGGCCAGTATTTACACTGTAAACTGTTGATTTTTGGTCTCCTCATTCTGACAGACTGAGGGTGGATCCAAAGCCACACAGAACAGAAGAAAAAAAAGCATGTATTTTTTTTGCTGCTTTGATATTGTTTTTTGTGATTCATTTAAATGAGCAACAAACAATAATTGGACTATTCAAAAAGAACTTTTAGAAGCTTGCCTTTAACTCCTACTATCAATGCAATCGTTCTCCAAGCATCCTTTTGAGGTGTTCTTTTGTTTAGACCTTCGGGCTATGTTCAATTTCTTCTCCATTTTACATCTGCTTTACAGAAATATTAATATATTGTTCATAATTGCCAATATTTAATATTATACATATTTTATTTAGTTATATACTATGTATGTAGGTTGTCAATTGTATTCTACAATTGTATATATATAGTATATATACAGTACAGGCCAAAAGTTTGGACACACCTTCTCATTCAAAGCATTTCCTTTTTATTTTCATGACTATTTACATTGTAGATTCTCATTGAAGGCATCAAAACTATGAATGAACACATATTGAATTATGTACTTAACAAAAAAGTGTGAAATAACTGAAAACATGTCTTATATTTTAGATTCTTCAAAGTAGCCACCCTTTGCTTTTCTATTAATAAGGGGGAAAATTCCACTAATTAACCCTGACAAAGCACACCTGTGAAGTGAAAACCATTTCAGGTGACTACCTCATGAAGCTCATTGAGAGAACACCAAGGGTTTGCATTGTATTAAAAAAAGCAAAGGGTGGCTACTTTGAAGAATCTAAAATATAAGACGTTGTCAGATGTTTTCAGTTATTTCACACTTTTTTGTTAAGTACATAATTCCATATGTGTTCATTCATAGTTTTGATGCCTTCAGTGAGAATCTATGATGCAAATAGTCATGAAAATAAAGGAAACGCATTGAATGAGAAGGTGTGTCCAAACTTTTGGCCTCTACTATATATATATATATATATATATATATATATATATATATATATATATATATATATAGTGTTTCCTTTAGGATTTTTTTTTTTTGCAGTGGGGGCAGGTCTGTCCAAACAACCTACACTTAGAACGGACTCACCGTAGTGACGTTTTTGGTGGAGCTGTTCGTTTAATAGTCGACTCTGAAGAAAGCGAACGTTTTCACAATAAACTACATAAACACAACAGTATTTGGAGCTAAACTGGACAGGCCCAGTAACCTCTGAATAGTTCTACTTGTTGTTAAATTGCAATGGGAGCAGCAGCAAGGCATGGATTATGTCGGCAGGATAATTTAAAAGGCAACCGCAACTACATTTTTTGTACAGCCCTATTTCTGATACCGTGGTGGCAGACATTTTGCCATGGTGGGCCGATTAATCAATTAAAACTTTTAATCATTGCCCAACCCTAATATATATTTATTAAAAAAAATGTCAGTAGTTGTTCTGACATTTTGCTATTTTTTTTATATTATTTTTAATTTCTAGTATATTTCTTCTGTGAGTATGTGTGTATGTACTTGTAACTTGCTGTTTATTTATTTTGTATTTTACCTTTATTTAACCAGGAAAAGAGTCCAGTTTCCTGGCCAAGACAGGCAGCAGCACAACCACACAAAACACTAATGACATAAAACAACTGAACAGAGTAATTTCCCAATTTGGGATCTATCTATCTATCTATCTATCTATCTATCTATCTATCTATCTATCTATCTATAAAACAAATGCAGTTATGGATTCTCGTACAATCCATACAGACATACAGTGGGGCAAAAAAGTATTTAGTCAGCCACCAATTGTGCAAGTTCTCCCACTTAAAAAGATGAGAGAGGCCTGTAATTTTCATCATAGGTACACTTCAACTATGAGAGACAAAATGAGAAAAGAAAATCCAGAAAATCACATTGTAGGATATTTAATGAATTAATTGGTAAATTCCTCGGTAAAATAAGTATCTGGTCACCTACAAACAAGTGAGATTTCTGGCTTTCACAGACCTGTAACTTCTTCTTTAAGAGGCTCCTCTGTCCTCCACTCGTTACTTGTATTAATGGCACCTGTTTGAACTTGTTATCAGTATAAAAGACACCTGTCAACAACCTCAAACAGTCACACTCCAAACTCCACTATGGCCAAGACCAAAGAGCTGTCAAAGGACACCAGAAACAAAACTGTAGACCTACACCAGGCTTGGAAGACTGAATCTGCAATAGGTTAGCAGCTTGGTGTGAAGAAATCCACTGTGGGAGCAATTATTAGAAAATGGAAGACATACAAGACCACTGATAATCTCCCTCGACCTGGGGCTCCATGCAAGATCTCACCCCGTGGGGTCAAAATGATCACAAGAACGGTGAGCAAAAATCCTAGAACCACATGGGGGGAACCTAGTGAATGACCTGCAGAGAGCTGGGACCAAAGTAACAAAGGCTACCATCAGTAACACACTACGCCGCCAGGGACTCAAATCCTGCAGTGCCAGACGTGTCCCCCTGCTTCAGCCAGTACATGTCCAGGCCCGTCTGAAGTTTGCTAGAAAGCATTTGGATGATCCACAAGAAGATTGGGAGAATGTCATATGGTCAGATGAAACCAAAATATAACTTTTTGGTGAAAACTCAACTCGTTGTGTTTGGAGGAGAAAGAATGCTGAGTTGCATCCAAAGAAAACCATACCTACTGTGAAGCATGGGGGTGGAAACATCATTCTTTGGGGCTGTTTTTCTGCAAAGGGACCAGGACGACTGATCCGTGTAAAGGAAAGAATGAATGGGGCCATGTATCGTGAGATTTTGAGTGAAAACCTCCTTCCATCAGCAAGGGCATTGAAGATGAAACGTGGCTGGGTCTTTCAGCATGACAATGATCCCAAACACACCGCCCAGGCAACGAAGGAGTGGCTTCATAAGAAGCATTTCAAGGTCCTGGAGTGGCCTAGCCAGTCTCCAGATCTCAACCCCATAGAAAATCTTTGGAGGGAGTTGAAGTCCGTGTTGCCCAGCAACAGCCCCAAAACATCACTGCTCTAGAGGAGATCTGCATGGAGGAATGGGCCAAAATACCAGCAACAGTGTGAAAACCTTGTGAAGACTTACAGAAAACGTTTGACCTCTGTCATTGCCAACAAAGGTGATTGAAAAACAAAAGTATTGAGATGAACTTTTGTTATCGACCAAATACTTATTTTCCACCATAATTTGCAAATAAATTCATTAAAAATCCTACAATGTGATCAGGGTCAGCTACCATCATTAAAATGTCACAATTTCCTTCACAGATGGAGGGGTGTAGCAGGGGTGTGGCAGGGGTGGCACCTACATCTGAAAAGTAATGCTGCTGATGAACCATCAAGTCAGTATGTTTCCAGATAAACGTGCCTTTGCAGCCATGAAAAGTAAAAGACCAATTCATTGCTCCTTTAATGTGACGGAGGGGGGGCTTTCTATTACTGTGTGTCCTGCCTGGACCTGTCTGAACACAGTACTGCATGATCGTTTGCATCTGTTGACATCTTCGCCCTAACTCACATGCACTCCCAAATTGCAGAAACAACACAAAGTCACAGTGATTAGTATATATTCACACTTTTATGCAGACATTTATTAAACTCTGGTTCAATTTTAAACCTGTTGCTCTCCTGGGCCTGCATGGAGAACAGATTACCAAGCTATAAAGAGATGAGGAGGCAGACAGGCACTCTCACTATGAAATACACACAGACACCTCATGAGGAGCCAAGTGAGGATGTAATCTTAAAATAGCCATGCAATGACATGGCATGGCAACAGTGTTTTTTGCTGTGTCACCTTCAGCCGTTTGCCAAGTAAGGGGAGAATCACCAGCGACTCATGAGGCTGCATAAAGCCCATTACATAAGAGCTGCCCTGGGCAGGACTGTACCAGGTCACTCTTAACATTTTCGTGGCAGGCAATAAGCAGCTATTTTTTGGAAGTATTCATGTGATTGGATTGTGTGGTTTTTATTATGTAAGGGCAAACTTGAACCTGTTAAGGGGATTTAATGCCTCTATTCAGAGAAATACAATTATAGAACGTTGTTTGGATCACTCACAGAAAGATGAACTTACTTTAAGTCCTAGAAAAACACTTCCTTGATGACTCTCTCATGGGAAAAAAAGCTTAGCCCCATTCCAAGATCTAGAACTGTGTGTGTGTGTGTGTGTGTGTGTGTGTGTGTGTGTGTGTGTGTGTGTGTGTGTGTGTGTGTTTAAGCCCATTAATAGGGCTATTCCTGTCTGTGCCGACTGTAGCACACAGGTGCTTAAAAAAGCTTAATAAGGAGCTGAACTGCTCTGAGTGACCAAACATTGTGTGTATGTGCGTGTGCGTGTGCGTGTGCGGTGTCGGGATGACATTCAAACAGAGCAGAAGGCTAGATGACACTCACATTATGAACCCCTCTGCGTCATTTATACGCTCAACACTGTGTGACTTGACTGCACCCAATCTGTGCTTCTCTCACACACACATACGCACATGTTCATTAGGTGGAAATTATAGGCAAGGGTGTATACATAGCATGCATATATACAGTCCTACTCTGCAGATGGAGTGTGACTGCGGAACATGGATTAATCAACACATATAGAATGTATAGCATGTGCACACAAGCCCATTAATCAGCATGCAAATGATCCCACCAACACCCTGGCAAGGGTGATATGGCACCCATATTCATGCTCACACACACAAAACGAATCATGCAGAAATTATAGTCAATTGAAAGCGTCTCTATAAGTGTGAGTGTGATTATGATAAGCAGAAGAGTGTAAGTGCGTGCGTGCGTGCGTGTGTGCACATGTGCATGCATGCATGTGTGTGCGTGTGTGATTTGTTGCAGCTTTTATCATGCCTCATCTCTACCCCAGCGGCATTTGTAAGGCCTAACTCTGTTAACCTCCATTACAGAGCAAACTCCCAGCGGTGCTTTCTCGAAAAAAGACTCATTGGAAATGTGATTTGGGCATACACAAACACACACACACACACACACACACACACACACACACACAAACACACTGAGCCTACAGTGAAATGGACCACAAACTCAATGTGTCCAGTCACTGGCTCCCAAACTAAAAACAGCAGGTGGTGCATTATTTTTTAGGTGGCTGAGTTCAAAAGCACCAAGGGAGTCTGAGGTTCACAGCGGAGGCTGCAGTAGAGCTCTGGACCCTCACATGTCTCACTTTAATGTTGCCACATCAGATGCAACCAGATGGCTGTATGTGGTCCTTTTGTTCTGTATTTCTGTCTATTTGTGGCATTCAAACCATCTTCTTTTTCCTCCCAGTGTAAGCATCCATTTCTGATTTTCTATTTCATGTGTACAATTTAGATCACAACATTTTGGCAAAGACACTTCTTCACATTATTGCTGAAAGTTAGATGAGATTCTATGAAGCTATAGCCAGCAGACTGAGAAGATGTAGTCATTGGGCAGTGACTTCATCCAAGAAATGTTCCAGCACATAATCCGTCATAAAACCACAATTTGTAATTTTTACACTTCAATTTTTGTATGGATTAAGTAAACGATGCATAAACTAGAAGGGCACTCAGAGAGCGCAGACCTCCAACAATTATTCTGACACCACGTGAATGGAGAACAAACACCCTATTTTGCAATGTTAACAAAAGTAAAAAAATATTTGTGTATCTGGCCCGTAATTCGGATCTGCTCCAAAATGTAAGGGGTTCTTTCTTGGCCCATGCTACATGAAAATCAGGCCAGTAGTTTTTCCGTAATCCTGTTGACAGACAAACCAACGAATGGACAAACCAAACCAACAAACATAACCTCGCTGGTATTTTTATTTGTGAGCTTCGGAGGTGCTGGTACAGATTTTTGACTTTGGTCACTGTGATTTTTCCTCTAGGGCCTGTGGTAAACTGGTTTTGAGTGAATGTTGAGATATTGGATAGCTTGCCATAACATTTGCCACAGACATTTATGTCCCCCTCAGGATGAATTGTGTGTATTTTCATGATCCCTTAACTTTTCATCTAGTGCCATCATCAGGTCAAACTTTCTCTTTGTTCAATACTTTGGTTTAACCAATATTCCGATCAACCTCAGGTGTAGGCTATTTTGTATCTAGTGCTAAATAGTAAATGTTAGCATCTTAACAAGCTAAACTAAGATGATGAATATGGAAAACATGTTGTGCAAACATAAGCACATTAGCATTGTCATTGTAAGGTTTGGAAGTTGTAGTACACTTTGTTAGAAATGTGGACAAACAAGGAGTAAACCTCTATATATGGGCGCCCGCTCTGCCAACTGAGCTATCCGGGCGCCCATATATAGAGGTTTACTCCTTGACACAGTGGGCCCGGGTTCGACTCCGACCTACGGCCCTTGTTGCATTTCATTCCCCCCTCTCGCTCCCCTTTCATGTCTTCATCTGTCCTGTCAAAAATAAAGGCTAAAAAATAATCTTTTTTTTTTTTTTTTTTTTGCTCTTGGGTGCACCATGATTGCACTGTGTGCTTGTATTTAATGTATTTTTCTCCATCACATCACAGTCTGATCATCCTGCAGGCCTGTTGGTGTCAGAAGAAAAGTAAGCTACATCAGCTGTAGCCTGGAGGTAAAGAGGACTTGGGACCAGACAGTTCAAGGTGAGGAATGGGTTATCTCCTCCCTCAATAGCCTCAATCAAGGTGCCCTCGTGTAAAACCATACACCACCATCATTATGTGATAAAAGTAGGTGACTGTAATAGCACTACAGAGCAGCTAATGAGTGAGCTAGAACAGCAATACATGTGAAGTAGTCTGTTGAAAAAACAGTGTGCATGCTAATTATTCCTCTGTGACCCTGCAGAGTTG
The DNA here is from genome assembly GCF_004354835.1 of Perca flavescens. NCBI lineage: Eukaryota > Metazoa > Chordata > Actinopteri > Perciformes > Percidae > Perca > Perca flavescens. Next base: position 25,059,167 of record NC_041344.1, on the reverse strand, counting down.
TCTGTCTTAGCCTTAGAAATATCCAAAACAAATTCAAATTGTATTTGTCACATACACAATCATACACAGTACAATGTGCAGTGAAATCCATTGTGAACCTGTTCCAGCTCGATAAAAACAATAACGATAAAATCCATAAAAACAGTAATATACAACACAACAGATGTCATGAGAGATGGTAAACATGTTGACATCGTCAGGGCTGCATTTGAACATATCCCAGTCTGTGTGGTCCAGAGCGTCCTGTAAGGTGGCCTCTGATTAGTCAGTCCGACATGTCGCCTCCCTTTGCACCGGGGCTTCCTGTTTTAGCTGTTTATATTTTGGCATGAGGAAAATTGCAGCATGGTCAGATTTGCCGAACGGAGGGAGAGACTTGGTTTTGTAGCCGTCCTTGGAGGGTGAGTAACGGTGATCCAGGGTTCTCTCTCCTCTGGTGGGGCATGTGATGCGCTGCGGAGGTCAGGTCTGACTCTCTTCAGGTTAGCACTGTTAAAATCACCGGCGTCTACGATGTTCAGCCTGGTGGTTATACAAGAGCCTCGTGTAAGTGTCAGTGTTGGCTTGTGGTGGGATATAAACGGCACTGATGATAACTGAGGGGAGGCTGCCGAGGAAGGTAAAACGGTTCTGGACACAGGAGTTCTGCTCGTTACAATCAGCACAACTCCCCAACTGATGCCAGTGCCAACAATGCTTGTGAGACTAATGCTAAGTGATGCAAAAAGGGGTTTGGTTTAATTCATAAAGATTAGCCTACTTTTCTCCAGACCAGAAGGAGGCCCAGGCCCAGACACACCACCATCCAGTTGGAGTAGTTTGACTTTGATTTTATTCTTTATGTTTACAATGTGTTTCTCTGCCTCTGTAAAGCACTTTGAGTGACCTCGTGTATGACTTGTGCTTTACAAATAAACTTGCCTTGCCTTGACTTCAGCTTTATTTTTTATTTTATTGTTCCAGGAACCTGTGTGACATACTTCCAGCACGTGATTATTTATTTATTTTCCTAGAGCATGAATTCATGACGTCACCGTCTAATCCATCTTCATCCCGTCCATTCCTGTGACTAGCAAGGAGTAAAGGAGTGATGGTGACCCATGCTTCTAAATAAAGATGCAGGACCTTTGGCAGGTCTTTCCACAGACGTCATGTTGTTTGTTTTCAACAGGATTTTCTGCGAATATCTTACTCACGTCGAAGCTATTTCCAGGTCTGGGCTGCTTTAAGCACCTCAAAGACACACAGTGTGATGGCTCTTGTGATATTTTATTTGTGAAACTTTGATGAGAAACAGAAGCCAACAGATCAGACATGAAAGAGCAGCCGCAGGTTTAGATGAAAGGATGATTTCTAATACAGGCTTTGCATAACAATGATTTTTGTTTGGGAGTGATGAATATGTATAAAAAGATGTGTTTTTTTTGCGGAGTGCATGCATGCCCTTTTGTGCCTGTGTGGGCGTGAATGCATGTGTGATGTGAGAAAGGATTACAGCAGTCCTGACTCTAAAGTAGGCAGAGAGTCAGATGTGTATAAGTCATACAACAAAATCACCTACATTTGCTGTAATACGGTCTCAACCCCCGTATTCAGCCATGGGAATTAAAACCTGTAAACCCAGACAGATTAATTGTCCTAAATAAGCTTATGGACATGGATAAGAACAGCCAAAGACATCCTTACCATGGCACTGCTCGTGATTTGCATTGTGTGGAGGCATGAGGATGGAGAAAGTGTATTAAGGAGAAAGAAAGATAAAGGCAGAGGGGCTGAAAAATGAAATGCAAAGCTGCTCGGTCTTTGGTTAGGGATTAGTCTGTAGTTTTTGCACATTTACAAATGATCTGAGGTACAATTTAATTCCAAGCTATCACGTGAGAATGGGAATGTGAAAAGTGATGAATAGATTGATGTACAAAGGTCTCTGATACATTTTGCTGGTGACGCTGGGTAAGGGGAATGATATTCTGATCTATGTCCAACCTCATTGGCTCACTAATGTGTCAGATTCACCTTCAAGGGGATAATGACAGATTTCCCTTTGATATGAATCCTGCCCTTACAGTATGTCATAGCAAATGACATCAGCAGCCTGTTTGTTCTACTAAATTGTTGTAATTTGTAAGTATGTGTTTCAAATATGGGGACCACATCCTAATTTGCCCCCTACACTCAACTCTTAAATAGGCATTCCAGAGATATTTCACAGAATAAGTGACCTGTTGATGGCACTGGATGAAAAGTTAAGGAATCACCAAAGTCATTAGGGTTCATCTTCTGGGAACCATGGATATCTGTTGTAAAATTTCCTGATAATCCATCACATAGCTTTTGAAACATTGCAGTCTGGACCAAAATGCTAGTGGCCGACCAACCAACATTGCCAGCCAGAGACCCATGCCGCTAGAATTTTCAAAAGATAATGGTCAAAATGGACTTATAGTCCCTTGAATTGGTCAAATACTAATAATGCAGCCAATATATTTTCATGAGACTCTCCTGGCCTGGGAAATGCACATCCTGGTAAATGCCCAACTCCATGTCCCTAGTTTGTTATGCAGACTTTCTGTTGTCAATTTGTCCCGTAGCCCAATCCAAGATATAATGAGTCTTCAGGGTTATTGTTTCAGACTTGACAAAACTCCTCCAGAGCCACAGTAATCATTACACAATTGTTTGTGCAATAAACTGAACATTATGTGTAAAATTGATAACCTGATATGCCAAATGGTTTGTTAGAACTTTAAAAAAATATATGGCAGGGGATTGGATGAACCTTCTGTCTATCACCGTCTAACTTCAACCAGTCAAATTAACAAACTACTTGAGCGAGCAAAATCTTTACCATAAAAAAAGCCTTAAGTGCCATTATTTGTTCTTGTTTCAGTAAAGACATACTTTCCAGTTCTGATATAAGTGATGCTATTGCAGCATCTACGCTAACTTCTTTAGGAGTCGTCGTTGTTTTAAACAAACTGTCCCCTCTCAAGGACTCTTAGCTGCCAGTAGCTCTTCACATGCCGCTGATTGACACAATCACATTACTTGAAGCCTGACAAGATAGATATTCACGTGATCTTGTGATTATCGCGCGATCTCGTGAAATCGAATCCAGCTGCCGTGCAAGGTAATGAAATCGGTGCAGTGGCCCTTGAATTTTCTCCAGTAAAGAGGAATAAAGTGAGGTTGATCTTTGGTGATTAGGAAAGGCTTGACGAGGTTTCTCTTTAAAAACTGCTTTTCCTACTGGACTTCCCTTACTCCACCTTATTCCTCGGCTCTCTTAATTTCTCTGCATATGTCTGCCCTGAACAGCAAATCGCTGACGTTGTAGGAAAGTCAGCAGTTCGCTGCCAGTCTAAATTTGGCCAGCTCACGACTGTGTGCACTTAAAAATAACCCCCTCCTCTCCACCTCCCCCCTACCCTAATACACTAGAGACTGAAGCCTGAGCAAGGCAATTATAAATTTCCTCCCTTGTAATTTCTAAACGTCACACAGGTAGAGCTGTCAGTCACACAAGCACGACCACAGATGTACGAACACACACACACACACGCAGGCATGTAAGGCAGCGCCGAGACCTACTTTCAGCTTGTCTGGAAGAATTGTTTCGGGCATGCATCATTACTGAATGTAGGTGTTGTTGCTTCTCTCTGCTGCTTTGCTAATTCACAGCCATTGCTTTATCTAAACCTGGAAGAGACACTTTCACAAGCACAGCCACGGCCATAAATTGAGGAAGCAGGAAAAATCAATGTCCTTTTTAACCATTTTCAATCCAAAAACCTGCACAAATATAACTTATTTATGAAGCTGACTGAGTGCATTCTTTTTTTCAAGTGTTTGGTTTTGGGCTTGGGGGGTGAAAATCCCAAGTTACATGAAAAAAAATCTTTAATATTTGATGACCCTGTCTTTCACCAGGTTTTTCCTCAAGTCTAATGAGTCAGGCGGTGATTCACCACAATGCTTAGTGAGGTTCCTTTCCGCAGCACAAATCTTAATTTCAATGAACTTGTCCAAAGGTGAAACACTGGTATTACATTACAATTATGTCTCAAAATCTTCCAGGACCATTAGTGTCCCAGCTGTGAGCAACAGAGAAAGCTTACATCCAGTTCCATGACGTAGTTTTATGTAACTCTCCTGCCAGTGTTGTCACTGAAGGTCTGTCAGTCAGGACAAGCCATGCTGCTCGTCCTGTAGGCACACGTTTAACTCAGTCTAAATTTGGCAGTTTAGGCTTAGTCAGGCGGCGATGCACTGACTGACTAACAGAGGTGTTTGAGGGATGACCGGACACTCTATGTTTTACTCCAGGCACAAGCCGCAGTGTGAAAGTGTACGGTGTGTGTTTGGTGACCAGCAGGTGTTGAGGGCCAAGCGCAGCAGCCGTGAAGGTAACCCACAGCAGGATTTAGGTTTTTGGCAATGAGGTCGGTTGGAAGCAGCCAGTGAAACTATTGTGTGACATGTTAATACCAGCAGCGTTTTCTCCCTTAGCTAATACATTTCAGACTGGCTTGGTTAGGGTGACCAGACGTCCCCGGTTTCGGTGACCTGTCCCCGGCTGGAGCTGTCCCCGGAAATGTCCCCGTTTTTCGCTGTGACTGACAGACCCGAAATTGGAATGAAAGAAAGAAAACATTGACCAAACGTATAGTCACACACAACTACACACGCAGGCTCAAGACTGACTGATTGCGCTGCTCAGAGCTCAACTTCGGTAAAGATAGAAAGATATTCACAGATTGGAACTTCCGGGATCAATTACTCTACAGCAAAATGTTATTAAATCACAAACTACGCATTTTTCCTACCGTAGTAAGGTAGCCTAAACAACGAGCTACAAACTCATCTTCATCAAAACGAGCCGTCCTCCAACCTGAAGAAATAACATTGGTCTCTACGAGTAGCCGGCGGTGAGACGGCAGTAAGACGAGTGCTTAGGGACCGTCTACAAACTATAACACCAAAAAGAGATACAACAAAAATATTTATTAATTTAATGATTAAATAAGGAGAGCTGCTGGTTGTCCGAATTTCTTTTCAAAGTGCACCAGATTGATGCATTTAAACGTTAAAATAGACAAAATTTTCTTACAGGGGAGCATGCCCATGGACCCCCTCTTGTGCCCCAGTACAGCTCTAGGTCTAGTGAGCGAGGAATTCACGCGGAACCGTCGCAACTCTGCCGTCCTTATGTTAAGCCCGCCCACCGACTCTATACACGATGTGATTGGCCTGACCAGAATTTGGTTTTTCCAGCTCACAAGCTCCCAAACGGAATCTGCAGATTTCTTTACAGTTTTCAGCGGTGATCCAGAATGAAAATCTGCGTAATTTAGCAGACTGATTTCTGCTTGGAGTGGAGATGTGTTAACAGGAGTTTTAATTGTTTCAATCTGTGAGATATTCTGTGAAATTCTGCGTCCACAGATTCCGCGTGGCCCTGCGTTTTCAGATTCCTGCACAGCAGTTTGTAAAGAAAAGATTTTACTGCTCAAGAAATGTATAATGCCGATAACGATTTCATCTTTTGTCATGATGACAGGGAGGTAAACAGTAGAAATATGTTACTGTTTTCACAGTTACAAAGTAATCCACCCAGAATGTGTACATATTTGCTTGGCCAGTGCAGCACCTTGCCACATTACATCGCATTTCTTTACAGCAAAAGCTAAGTCAGGTTCAACTATTTTTTCTGGACGAACTCTGCATCGGATGAGTCAATGCAGGGGCCTCACTGGAATGAATGAGGGGGCCGCATGCATTTCTTCACACAGTACTGTTGGCTGTCTGAATGCAGCCAAATAAAATTAGTACAAGTGACCAGCAGTGCATAGGATTTCTATCTTCGTCTCACTTTACTAAGTTTGACAACTAATTTGTCTTGGTTAGTGTTAATTAAAGATTATAGTTATATTTAAGGTTATGACACAATCACCTTATTGTTGACTAATAGCTGAAGATAGGACGCAAACCATGATCAAGGATTCACGCACTCTTTAAACCCCTCCATTGCTAAGACTTTTTTTTCGGCAGTTTAAGAACATCATAATGCTTCAGTCTTTGCTACTTAACTTGTGTTTTTCACACAAACCAATGCTGTCTTTGTTAGAGACAACAATCATTAGCATGAACACAACCTCATCATTACCCATGCTTGAATGTCCCAATCGAGTTCACAGTTCAAAAAGTCCGAAAAATCATGGCCTTGAGCATTATTTACTATCCAGAATGAACAACATAACTCGGTACAAATCTCGTTCCCGTGGAGTGTGAGGACAGCATTAGACATCCAAATTGGAGATTAAACTCATCCATTTTGCTGTGAAGTTGAGCTATTGAGCCTGTAAGCAAACATCTGGCCCGCCTCCAGAATCATTAGGACTGTGATGAATTCTGCTGGATCATCTTGATCAAAAGTCATTAAGCAAGCCGTGGGCACACATCGTGATCCTCCCACCACAGATGTGGACAGAGAGCCTGCGATGATGACACAAGTTAAAAGACAGGCACAAAAAAAGATAGTGGGAGACAGAGAGAGAGAGACGAGGGATGATTAATCTTCTTTTCACTACTCCATTCACTACTTTAGAATAAGTCAAGTGTAGGCAGCAGGTGGGTTCGGGCAGTGTGGGTTTGAGTCATCCATGAGGAGGTTTGTGTATTTGCGTGTGTGGGCAGCGTAGCACAAACTGCCTCTGACCAGATCAAATATTACAGGTAATTGTTAGGTGGATCTAGAGAAACTGAACAAATTGTGTTTATCAGATTACCGCAGGTCTCTCTACACCTTTTCCCAGCTGGAAATACGGTGGGCTGCATAGTGTGTGTGTGTGTGTGTGTGTGTGTGTGTGTGTGTGTGTGTGTGTGTGTGTGTGTGTGTGTGTGTGTGTGTACATGCGTGCGTACGTGCGCGTAAGCTGAATCAGAGAGTAGTGATATCTGCTACTGGTGTTTTATGATGTCGATGTCACATATAGCCCCCCAGCTACACTTTGAATTAGACTACTGTGAAGACCCCACCCTGTCCCAACACACACACCAGGCGAGGGAGTTCACACACTGATTCACACTTATTTAGGACACTATGGGATCAAACTTTACACACAAATGACTGCACTTGCAAATATGCACATGCACGCACGCACGCACGCACGCACACGCACACACACACACACACACACACACTGAAAAGGCAGACAGAAAAAATGCATACATGCAAAACAGCCCAGCAGAACAAAATAAGAATCCACACACGCATATCCACCCGCTCTAGAGTGATTAATGAGCTTTTGTTGTTGCTGTGTAACACCACATCTGCTGCCATGGGGACTTCAGCACGAGCCGGAAACAATATGGCCTACTTGGCCCATTAGACAGTGGCCAGTCGTATTGACACGTGCATACACGCGATTCTGCCCTCATTATGCTGGTGGCAACCTCATTTTTGTCCCAACCCCATACCCCCCCTACCCCCCCCCCCCCCTCCTACACACACAGACACACACACGACCCCTGCTAACACACACATATGCCCATTATACGTTTTGTATCAATCATCCCCCCCAAGACCAGGGCAACCCTGCATCCCTAAGAACTCCCAGAATGCTTCATTCAGGGTTTCTACAAAGACTCCCGTGTGTTGTGCCTTGCAGACAGACAGCCCTACAACACTTCAGACTATAGCACTGACCAAAACAATAATACTTGTCACTTTTCATGTTGCTTTGTTTGCAAAGAACAGCAATAAAGTGCTTAAATAAGAACTAAAGAAATCAAGGGAGATCGCATAAAAAGCAAGTAAAGGATGGCTGTTTTTAATTTGGAGTACTGAGTACTGAGTGTGTTTTTGTCTGTATCCTCTGGAGATAGTACTAGAGAGTTTTGCCTCTCCATGTCTTCTTGATGTATAGGACTGGCTCGTGGTCAGATGTGGAAGTTTGTGTGATGTGAACGTGGCCAGGTCACCTTGTGTGTGGTGGGGTGTATGCTGCATGTTTGTTGGGTGGTGGGGGGAGGGGGACCAGCTTGGCATTAATGTGATGGCCTCTGTGGGGGTCACATCAGAAGGCAGAAGTTGAAGCCAAATGGCAAAACAAAGGCAAGGCGTGGCTGTGAGTTTTATGGAGCCTGGCGTGCGTGTGTGTGTGTGTGTGTGTGTGTGTGTGTGTGTCCACAGGGATAAAAGAGACACCCTGAGGACAATAGAGGTTGTGTGTAGCAGCTGACTATATAGGAAATTATACAAGGAACAAATTAACATTTCACTTGACCACTTGGGACACTGCCTATTAATCTCACATAGCTATCCTAAAACAATCTGCAGCATTTTCCTTTAAATAAATTCTGTTTCACTAATACACTGTTATAATCCAGCTGTGGTTCAACTTGGTTCATTCATATCCAGCATTCAAAATTGTATTTACGTGAGTTATGCTGATTTTTATTATTATTAATATTATTTTCTCAATTGATCATCTGATTTATAAAATGCCAGAAAATAATAGAAAATAAAATAATAATTCTAATAACAGAAAATAAGTTGCTTGTTTTGTCCGACCAACAGTCCAAAACCCAAAGATATTCAGTTTTCCTCCTCACATTTGAGAAGTGTAATCTTGCTTGGAAAATGACTTAAAATCAACTTAATCTATTATAATTTGCATTTGTAGTGCAGTAAAAAGTACAGTATTTCCCTCTGAAATGTAATGTTGAAGTGTAAAGCAACAAAAAAGGGAAATTAGTTGATAAAATAAAACCTTGGTGGCCAGGATTAGCAACATTAGCCACAGTATGTATACAGAGAAATTGCTGTTTTAAAAGTGCTGAGGTCTTTTTCACAGCAGACACGTTGTTGTCATGTTAAAGCAGGAAAAGCACAGGTGTAGCTAATAACATTCATAATGACTGCTTTCCATTTAGGTGACCCAGTTCCACCATCCTGCTATTGTGTATGCTTGCTAACTGGGACGCTTGATTGGACTGAGCCATCTTAAATGGCATTAGTTACACCTGAGCTTTTCATGCTACAGAGAGTCACAGTGTCTGCTGTGAAAAAGGTATAACAGAGAGATGAAGAATAAAATCAACTACAAGACCAACAACAGAAATATAGATGAAGCAGAATCCTCCCAGTACTTGCCTGGATAGCCTGAAAACACACAGCCTCAGGCCCCAAACAGCCTCTGGCGAACACCAATAAAAATGTGAGAATCTCTACTGGTTGTCTTCCCATGCATTGTTTAAAGAGGAGGGATCATTTAGAAGCTCTAGTAATGCATAAGAGGGAGTGCTGCACAAGTGTACAGTAAATCATATCTATGAATATGATGGCTCATTGATTTGTGTAATCACACAGAGACAGCAGGTGATGAAAATAATAAAATCCTTCTTTTTAGTAATGAGCAAGGCTTAAACATTACAGTGGGATAAGGCTATTCCCTGCCCAGCACTGCTGCTTTGTTGTGCATCCCATTAACACACAGGGAAAAAAAATATCTCATACACAGATATACACACAGATGGCTAAAATTCTCACCTCTAACATTTAACGACAAGAGAGAAAGAGTATGGCTGTCTTCAGACTCAGATAATTAAACCAGAGGGAAATTATACCAACTCCCCCCCCACACACACACACACACACACACTTTTTCTCTCACTTACTGCCTTGTACACTCCCACTCTTACTAGTTGTCAGCAAATCAGTCCGACTGCAGATGAAAATGGCAATCCAAAAAAGGAGAAAGAAGAGAGGACAGCAGGATGGTACGCATGTCAGCATTTGGGCCCCAAGATGATGATGAAGAAGAGATGAAAATAATATTTTTCCATCTATTAACTTCAATCTGTGGTGGGGCTTTTTCAGCTCACTAAATCAAATGCTGATGTTGACGGGTGCTTTGCAGCGGCAGGTGCGAGGAGCATCATGCAGCAGACATCATTGCGCTAATTTATAGTTTTCATTTATGGTCTTTATCACCCCATTATTGGCCATTTTACACACACACACACACACACACACACACATTCAAACAGACAGCGGCACCCATTAGAGGGTCCACAAGGTATAATAGCCCTGCTCCTCACTAGCCTTTGTGTTGTGTGTCTCATTACTGTTTGCAACACAATCAGGCCCTGCTCACCTCCGCAGCAGGGCTCTTTGACTTGACTCACACTGTGTCTATGTGTGTGTGTGTGTGTGTGTGTGTGTGTGTGTGTGTGTGTGTGTGTGTGTGTGTGTGTGTGTGTGTGTGTGAAGTTAGCAGAGAGCAGTGCGTAGGAGATTAAACTCCTCCGATGTGATGTGTTTTACAATTCATATCTGAGCCCTGGAATACTGTAGAATAACCAACACAAATCAGCTGTGATGAGACAGGGCCTATTACCCCAACAGACACACACACACTTTTAACATTTACCATGCGGCACACACACAGCAAAGGCCATTGTTGAGATAGGCTGAGAGAAAGGGTGGGTGACGGCGAATGGGAGGGGCGTTTCCATGGTGACCAGGGTGACAGAAGGAAGCGGGGGTCGCCTCCTGACCTTCATTGAGGTGATCTAAGCTAAGGCAAGACAAGCAGTAGTCACTACGCTACAGACAAGAGCGAGGGAGAGAGCCTCATGTTCAGACCATCATGGCTGTGGGCCGTGTGAGCCTCGGCGGCCAGTCTGAGGCACTTAGCATTAGCATCAGAAAGACATTATGCTAATAGCCTCAAAGGCTGCAGCCCCCGCTTTTGTTTCCCGGGCCAACCCAAGGGCACGGGAGGATTTTACATTTCAACCACCGTTCCAGAAACTCCCCAAAAAACATTTGCATGAAGAAAAAATAGGAAAAGCGTAATGCATTACACAAAATAATGAAGCATGGCTGAGCTTCTAAAGCTCCACAGGCGCTGAGAGAAAAGGCTAAAAGGCAGGAGGGTAAAACAAGCTAAAGTCAGTACTTGCTACCCAAGAGTCAAAGTGAAATCACAACTTCTGCTTCACTTGGGTTCCAGTCATAGAAAACCTCACTCAAAAATCTCATTGACATTTGTAATAATGCAATTAGTAAAAATCCCAACTTACATTATAACCTTGCTCAACAGTATGTTGTGGTTCACTTCATTTGTCCAGACAGGGATGATACTTTTTTAATGTAATTTTGTTGTCTATTTCTTATTTCTGTTTAAAATGCCTGTGATGAACACCATTCCTCACAAGCCCAAGACATCCACCACCCAGAGTGACACTCTGATGTCAGTCAGGTGGCGAGATGCCATTAGCACCATAATGCTAACAAAGGGAGACAGAAGAGCAAATAAGTTGTTAAGGCTGGTCTTATTGACAGGGATGGAAAGAGTACTAGAATATTTTACACGGAAGTACTCTAACTGTAAATAGATTTTACTTAAGTAAAAGTAGTTGCGTAAAATGTAGGTGAGTTCAAATGTATTGGTAGTAAACGTTACTCATATTCAGCATTTGAAAGTGGTGGTATATGATAATAATAATAATGTTATGATAATATGATAGTAGGTTATGAAGTATTGCGGGTACAAAGTAAAGTGCATTAACATGTCAACGTATACACTAGGGAGAACAGCAATAGCAAACGATGTATTCCTTACAGACAGACATTTGCAGCCTGTTCATACAACTCATAATCAATTACAGTATAAATAGACTGTATATCCTCAGTGTAGCCTCACTAGAATTAACCAGGAAAGAGGACAAGATTCAGAGAATTCAGCCAAGCTGGACATTCTCTTTTCAAAGGGTCATTAGTAGTATTGGTGGACCCCCTCCCCCCTTGCCTTGGTGCCCCCAACGCAGCAAAAGTGCCCTCTTGGATGCCCCTATGGTAGATTAAACATGATGAAGTGCCCTCTAGGGTGGCCTAAAAATAAAGAAAATTCGATGCCGTTCCAGGCTGCCTCAAATGCTAAAAAACTTTCTGCAGCCTGGTGCCCAACGGCATGCAGCTGGTGCCCTTTTTCATTTCTTTTCGCCCCAGCCCCTCAGACAGCCTGACTCCGCCACTCATTCAATGATTTGTAGTCTCTCTACAGAGTTGACAACCTTTTTAAGACATGTATAGTTAGATCAGACATGAACAAATCGTATTGTGTTAAAGTATATAGGATAAGATCTCTCAGCTTAGCAAAAATAAATGATAAAAAAAATAAGAATTGGTTAAATTGGAGGGTGTTTATCGTTTAATGCCTTTCTTTGACCTACATGCATGTTTTCAGGGAACTGAATTAACTATTTAGAGACCGCAAAGGCAACTGATCACCTGATACTACACCAAACACTCCTTCACAATGTGATACCTGCAGGACAAAGACAGCGGCGCACCACACTCATGCCTTTGTTTTTTGAAAGGCAATTGGTTGGGTGTCCCATTTACACCATGAAATGGGAGAATGGAGGGCTCTTCAAGCAGACCAAATGAAATATCCCAGGCTCTGGCTATAATTACAGTATTTACTCCACCAAGCGTGTTATATGAACTCTGTCCTCCTGCGTTAAAGCACCCATGAAGCCTATCAGAACGACTTATGAAAACATGAATCAAGTTAATCAACAAGGATGACTTTCTTCCAACACACCACTGCTCCTCAAGGTGTGCATAGAAAGATGCCACTGAAGAAGAAAAAGCGTTGGCTATTAAAGCAACACTAAAGCACTTTTCCCGCTTCGGTCCCCCTACAGGTTCGAAGCGGAACTGTCCATTACCGTCGTAATGTCTCATTATGTCTCATTCGAAGTACAGATCCAGCTACCTGATCTGGCAAACTTGCATAATGTAATGTAATGGAGAATTCCACTTCCAACCTGTAGGGGGACCGAAGTGGGAAAACAGGAAAGTCAGGTAAAGGAAGCTGTTTGTTCGGGAGTGTCGCACCTGAGCGAACAAGAAGAGGAGGTGAATAGAGGGAAAAAAAGAAGGAAAGAGAAAGACTCAGTCACCTTGGCTTGGATGAGTCATCCAACACACCTCAGCACTTCATACAGAGACACATTTACAGTACAATACTCTCCTTCACCGGTTTGTCAAGCATCACGACGCACATACACACACAGACTCTGTGTGTGTATGTGAAATGTCACAGGGTGCAGACAATCACAAACTGGGTAAAAACAGCATTTAATTTAATATCTCCTCCCTCCGAATTAGCTTGTTATTGGATTGAAAGGGTGTCCTTGACCACGGCCGCTGTGACTCACTGCAGTGAGGATGTTCGTCATCAAGAGACAGAGAAGCGTTGTCAAAGGGTAAAAATAGGCTAGAAATGAGGAGCAGAGGAATAGAGGAGGCTGACAGCATCCGATAAATTATGCTCTGAGTAAAAAACTGAATTGTTTGCATTCTCACTGAAGGAATATATTAACACGTCAGTTCGTCTTAATGCCGTCAGACTCAAGCACCACAGTCATCACAGGACATAAGAAGGGAAGTGGACAAATGAAATGTATTGCTACTGCTTTTGGCCACAGATGCTTAATAATGGTGGTGCATCATGCTGCTTGTGCATGGTGTTCGCTCACTTTTTGGGCCTGTTTAAGTTGACCACATTTTGGATTGGGTCTAATTAACTCTCGGCCCATTTTGGCTCAGGTCTTTTGTTGTAAAATAATTGAAATGAACTGCGTTCATAAACCGCTTTTATCCAAAGCATCTACAAATACTTTAATAGTAGCACTGAATGAACATGGGAATTAAGTGTTGAACACAAAAGAAAGGTACCTGCACGCTGGAATCGCATCTCCCTTAAGCTTTTTTAAGCAAACTGAATAAAGCTTTCTTTTATTTAGTTTTTTTGTATCTACCACCTATCCCACAAAGGTTTTGGAGATGTGCACAAAACTGTCCTTGCCAAAAGAAATTCTCAACAAGAAAAGTCTGTGTGCTAATTGCATAATTTGCATAAAAATGTGCCCGCAGTTCAGAATAGTTTGACATTTTGGGAAATATGCCTATTCGCTTTCTTGAAGAGTTAGACAAGAAGACTGATACCACACTTGGGCTTGTATCGTAAATATGAAGCTGCAGCCAGTTAGCTTAGCACAAAAACTTGAAACGGAGGTAAACAGCTAGCCTGGCCCTGAACGAAGGTTTCGAAATCCACCTATATACCAGCACCTACTTTGCAAAAACCAAAGTTTAAAAATGGCTGTCACAACCCAACTCAATGCGGGACAAATGTGGGACAAAGGAGAGGAGACCAAACATGAGTTGTAACTAGTGATGGTCAAATGAAGCTTGGCGAACCAGTGTCTTTACTTTCTGAGCTCACTAGATGGTGCTCTCTGTTAAAAAAAAGGTTAAATGAATGGCAATTCAATGGCTTTTCGAACCCTTTGTTGAACAGACAGCACCATCTAGTGAGCTCAGAAAGTAAAGACACTGGTTCGCGAAGCTTCATTTGACCATCACTAGTTGTAACTAGTAACGAGTATTTTACATAACTAAAAGGGACTTTAGTAGCCTGGTTGACACCAGACCCTTCTCAGTTGTAACTGAGAGTGGGTCTGGGGAAGCTTCATTCACAGCCCATTTCCAAAGGGGCGTCACCAACGGACGCCGTTCAAATGCCTCTGGGCGCATTTGGATAGACCTAAAACCAATCAGGACGATGAAGGAGATGACGTATGCAGAGCAACGGAAAAACATCTCAACCAGCAAGCATGTTGCACTATCATCACCATGTAAAGCCCGCCTCAACGGTTGTGATTGGTGCCTCGATTTGGAAAAATTGGAAATGGGCTTGAATGGGCCTTTGGCCAGACTCAAATTTGCCGGAAGTTCATCAGGGTTTTCCCAGGCTAGGACTTTAGTGTTTTTTAATGGTGGGTTTGGCCTTGATATTTTCTGTCACGCTAGTAGATTTTCTCTGACCAATCAGTGGTCTGCAGCGTTTCAACTCCACCTTTTAGTATCGGCTCAGCTCGCTTGGAGGTGGTACCAAAAAAAAAGTACCAGGAACCAGGTACTACCCACAACCAACAAAGAGTGAGTTACGTTGTATGGAGCCGTGCCGTACCATGCAGTGGAACTGAAGCAATAGTCTTGCAGTTCCTGATGACCCGACTCTACCCATCAGGCACCTGGGGGCAGAGGCCTGCTCTGCTGACCTGGCACAGTGACTTCCTGGAGTAGGAACCTCTCTTAAAATCACAACAGGTCATTAGTACACTTCGGTTTTTGTACAGTTTCAAAAACAAAAAAAGTGTTAATTAGCAAGCTTTAAATGTGTTTCTAGGTCGATTTTGTTAACTTTGGACAAATCCAGGTTAGCTGTTTCCCTCCCTCTTTGTGCTAAGCTAAGCTAACCAGCTGCTAGCTATAGCTTTACATTTATTGTACAGACATGAGAATGGTATCAATCTTCTCATCTAAGTATATTGCCCAAAATGTCACTTTTATTCAAATATTCCTTTAAAAAGCAAGAATGAAAAGACTCCGATTTTAATATTCCACAGAAATATGATTAGACTGTACTAGTATTAACCAGGTGTAATTTAATGGAAAATATTAAGAAATTATAATGCTTACAGAACATGCAACATAAAAAGCAAGTTGAGAAACCAAATTCTTTGGATGCTAATATGGCATCTGAGACTCTCCTCCTCCCCCAATAAAAGATGGAAGCTGAGTCCTCACTAAACCACAGCGGACTAAACGAGGACGTGTGTCTGGAAATCCTCAGGGAGGAGTGACAGCGAGGGGAGAGGGCTGTCTGTCTTACTTTGCTGTATAGCTCACAAACCAATAACAGGGCTCATTTCCCTCCTTCTGTCCCAGAGGATCGGCCTCCAGGGTCAGAGGGGCGTGTCGCCCTGGTTTAGCCCCAGCAGGAGGAGGCGTGGTGGGCCGTAACCTGCCTGATAACGCAGTTCTGTCTGTTTCCAGAACATCTGTCCCTTCCTTACACACACACACACACACACACACACACACACACACACACGCACAGAGGCAGTGTATAGTTACAATGTGAGATGTTCCGGAGGAGACTAGAGCTGAGTGTGACCCTGAACGTTTCACTGATTCGTCATCATGTCTCAACACAACATGACATCATGACTTCGCATAAACATACACGCCCACTTTCCTAAAGCCAAGTGGCGTGTTATCTGTACGCATTTTGAGTTATCCGCGTGTATGTCTACGCTGTATACAGCGGATGTAAACATACATGCCACTTGGCGTGTTATCGCGTAAACATACACCCGTGTTATCTGTACGCATTTTGAGCGCAGACGGGTTGGCTTTAGTAAAAGAAGAAAGCTACGGTTGGGTTTAGGAAAAGAAGAACGGGGTTGGCTTTAGTAAAAGAAGAAAGCTACGGTTGGGTTTAGGAAATGTGACACGCGGGACACAATCCCCGGTCTCCTGGGTGAAAGTCCTGCGTTTGACCCGATCAACCTCCCTAGGCGGATTTTCGCTCTTTCATACTACTCGCTGCGGCGTCAATTCACATGCAATCGTGAGGTAATGTTAGGGTTAGTAATGTAAGTCAATGGAGGCCAAACAGCGTTGATAAACGGAGTATGCGTCTTGATAACATGCCAAAAAAGGCATACGAATTGGCGTGTCATACATACGCCACTTCATGACCTCAGTCTGCTCAGCAGGTGGCCAACTAACACATGTACAGTAGCCATGTTGCAGTTCTTTATTTTGATTATCTTGTTTCATGGGATTTCAAAAATTACATTTTCTTTTTAAATATTGTATTTTGTTATTTTGAATATATATATTTCGCACCAGGAAGGAAAAATAAAAATATAGTAGTGAATATACTCAAATAGAAGTATTATTTCAGCAGTTGTCAGTGGTGATATTCTTTAGTATTTTTTCAGCTAAAATTATATTTTAGGGAATGGGATGTACAAATAATTGAAATTTAACTTAAAAGGTCAAATACTATAATGACATTTTATATTGGCATTAAAAGTAATCCACCCTAGTGGGCATAAGCCCAACCTAATGTGTACATCTACGTTTCTTACATAAAATACAAGATTTACTAGAGGTGATAGTATACCATTTGATTGTTGCCAGCAAATACTATTAATATACGATTCAAAGTGTTGCCAAAAATATTTTCTTTTTATTATTGTAATGAAACAATGTCAAAACACACCATCAGTCCAACAAGGATCATTTTTAATAACAAAAATGATAAAACAAACAAGTTACAAATAAAGAGTGGACTCATTTCTGACCATGTCGAGTGATCAGGCACAGAATTATCATCAAACAGCATTTGCATTCAATAATCATGGCCATTAGAAACCTGAGCTTGATACAAAATGTCATGAACTGTGTGTGTGGTACAAATGCATGTTGCGCAATGATTAGGAAGCATTACAAAAGGGTGTGTAAGAGTATAAATAGACTGTATGTACAACTGATGGGAGTAAATTCCTTAATGCAGAATCAGACCTGTGCCTTGCAGCGCCTGGATATTTCCTCCTGTACAGTTGGGAGTCGTAGAAACTGTCTCTGCTGCCGACTGCCCATGCATCAACAGGGACGTTACAAACAAATGTGTCTCCTGGCAACATAACAACCCAGTGCTGAACATTGTTTGTATCCCCTCTCTACTCCTCCCATACACTTGCTATTGATTTGCATTTCTTTAAATTAGGTTTAAATGTAAAGAAAGGAGAGGACTGGCTGAGTAAGGGTGCTGCTGAGCAGAAATTAAAAGAAAAAATTTCTTTGTCAGCAACAGCGTTGCAATATTTATGAAAAAGAATAATGGGTTATCATCCTATGCTGCGGGCGACCGCAGAGGAACCTGTTTGGTCAAGCTCCATCCAGGCTTTCATTTCAAGGGTCACAGGTTGCAGGTCAGGGGTCATCAGTGCAGCTGTCACTAGGAAGGGGCATCTTCTCCATGTATAGCCTTATAGTTCACCATCTCCTCTGGAAAGACTTTGCTGAGCTCGGAGATTAGAAGACTCTTGAATTTCTGTAATAGAAGACAGTAGAGGTCGGTTTATTGCTGATTCATAACTACTTTTCATTTGATGTAGAAGAAAATAAACATATTTGTGTTTTTGTCTAAGACATAGAAGTCTCACTTTGCCAGGTCTGGCTAGTCCACACAGAACATTCCGAGATGAGAAAAATTATTTATTGGCATTTCTTTAAACCCATCACAATCGTCTCGGGCGGCGCCAAGCACCGGGCAGAGCCAGGGTGCCGCTGCAAAATAGCCTCGGGAAGGAACTTGTTTTAGTGGAACATGTGTACGCTCAAAGGTTGTTTTAAGGGGACTACACACCGAGCCGATAATCGTCCGTTGGACAGTCTGGCGAGGTCAGTGACTCGAGTGTGTTCCGTGTGTTCCGTGCCGTCGTCCGTCCGAGGGCCGATTTGACATGTATAAATCGGCGGGGCGGGCACTGCCGGCAGTTGGGACTCAACCCGGAAACGGGGAGCGGAATGAGCGTGACTAGAGTCTCTCAAAATCTGACAAATTTTTTTTAAACTGACCTTTGTCGATCTGAAATGAAGACAGATTCAGCCGCTGCGTGGCCTATTTCTAAATGTTTTCAGAAACACGTTTCGGTGAACTATTTTAGTACAATATGAGATTGTGTATATACAGCCAGCTGTTGTTATGGAGACGTATTACGTCTTGTCGCTTCGGTGTGTTCCGAGGTACTGTTTTTGACTAATTCGGGGAGACTGATCAGCCCAACTGCCTTTTCTGCCGAGGGTCGGCCGTCTGGTTGGTGTCTCTGGGCCTTTAGACATGCAACAGAAAACTCAGATTGGACAGATAGTCTAGCTAGCTGTCTGGATTTACCCTGCAGAGATCTGAGGAGCAGTTAACCATAGTCCTCATAAATCCACTGGAGATTAAAATTCCAACACAAAGAAAGCAGAAGGTAACAGACACCCAGCTAAAAAGAGTGAAATCTGGCAGAAATTCCTGCAGGAACGGAGTGTTCCTGGAAGCGGAACATTGTGGATATAGACTAAGGACATAGTAACGGAAGACTTCATCAGACCAATATAAATCTGCCTTGTGCCCAATCACATCTGAATATAGAATACACATATCAAATATATGATATGTGGAGTAGAGCTTCTAGTACATGGCTCTTTGTATAATGATGATCCTTAAAAAGGGGACATTTTTATCTTTTAAGAAATGCCTGAAACAGCTTGGGAGCATTTAATCAGTGAAATAGTTTGTTGGCTGTGTTTCTTCTTGCAGTGCCATTGGTGGGGAATCTCAGTGGCCCTGCCACTATCTCTCACCGTCATGGTGTCGATCTTCCCTTTGACCTGCTCGTTCCTCGCCAAGGCTCTCTCCAGACATTCCTTGGTGTACAGCTGAGGGTTTCGCCCTTGGTCAATGTATCTACAAACACAAGGCACAATATCAGTCGAGGGAACCGTGATGAAGCTATGAAGCGCAGGAAAGGAATTATTAATTCCATCAGCTCAATTTGGTAACTTGGGCCTTCCTTCTTGGCAAAGGCACACGCCATAAAACGAGACTCCACATTTTTTTCTAAAATCACTTTGCGGTCACTTTTTGATTTGATGATTTACTTATTTCGGCAAAAATATTTAGCTTGCTTACTTTTTATTATTCCAGCAATCCTCCAAACAAAATACAGTACACTACGAAGAGTGGCAACACAAAAGGGTGAACCAATTCTTAAAGTTGAAAATGTTATTTTAGCAACAAGGCCATTCATAGTGCTTTACATCAAACACAAAAAGCTTTAAGACAAAGTGCAGAAGGAAGCGCACTACAAAAGTACAGTGCGACGGCATGCACGCGGGGTTATAATTAAACACCATTGTATAGTCTTTATTTTGTATTACTTTGTAATCGGCAAGTGCCTTTATTATTTCAAGTGTTAATTGTAAAAATGCATGTTATTTTTATGTGGCGCAACAACCCGTTCTCACTCCAAACTCGTAAAAAAGCGGACGCTCGGGCAGTGGCTGCAAAAAGCCCTTCAGCGCGAGTGTAGAACGCAGCGGGCAGAGCAGCAGCTACGCGGCGCTTGGCGATGACGTAGTATTAAGAGCGACTACGGTAGCGGGTCAAACAACACAGGACCTTCACCCAGGAGACCGGGGTTTGGGTCCCGCGTGTTACTGTTCCTAAACCCAACTGTTGCTTTCTTCTTTTCCTAAACCCAACTGTCACTTTCTTCTTTAACTAAACCCAACTGTCCCGTTCTTGTTCCACGTGTCACGAAAACGTACCTTTTATAAGCCCACCCACAATCTTTTCCTTAGCCTAACTGCGTCAAAAGTGACACCAATAGTCCCGACCCAGTGCGTTTAGATATGACGCTGAAGAAGACTTTTAGCATCAATAACAACGCCATATGGCTCCATATTTTACGCGATGGGAGTGAGAATGTGTTGGGTGCAACGGTATAAGCTGATCTCTGGAGTGGTATGCTGGTCAGTACAGTGGCATAAACAGATTCCCTGGCGGCTTATGGCGCTTACTACAGCGGCATACGCCGATCTATAGAGCGGTATGCCACTTGTGTTCCACCGGCACATAACTGTTTTTTGCTTGAGAGTTGTAGGCTACTGTCAGTGACAAGTCCTTTCCTATATCCTTGCCAATGTACCAAAAGTTAATATTACAACTAGCCTTAGCTAACATGGCTATTGTTAGCATAGCCACTGTAGCCAATCTGACTATTTATTAACAGAAAAGATAAGAGCAAACTTACGTTAAATAAAAGAATTGTATACGTTTCTTGCCCCAATTTTACGTAATTTCCTGAATCCAGGGGTGTAGCACAAAATTCTGGACCCTGAAGAAAGGCATTCTCTTAAGGCCTCTCCTCACATCCACAGCTATTCATTCAGGCATCTTTTTGGGCCCTCTTTACAGGAGGGCCCTGGGTAGTCAGTAGGGCTGGGTATCGTTAAAAGATTTTCGCTAACGGCACCAATACCAATACCGTGAATTTGATAGTGGTTCCTAAATGATACTTTTTGACACCAATTTTATATTTTAATTAAGACATTATTAGATCTTAGATCTGACGCTGATGAGATTTACTCCTTAGGTATTGAAATTGGGTATTGAATGACGAGGCATTTTTCGATACTCGATACTTTATAGGCAATTCGGTCGATGCCTAAAAAGTATTGAATTCGGTACTCAGTCTTAGTAATCAGTCCCATTTCCAGCCCCAGTCCGACACCCCTGGCTGCTGTGTCACATGGGTCTTTCTTACCACTGCCACACCTCTTTAGGAGACTGGCTTCAGGTCCTGAGTGTGTTGATTCCAATAGGAGAAGGAACCTAAGCACATATTAAGACTGATTCTTTCACCCCATAGTAGATATTGGACCCACAGATCTCTGGAACATTTGACACTAGAAATGGCATTTTTCCTATGCCGCTGTACCACTAGCGGCATACCATCAGCCATATTTCAATCTCGGCACTACTGAAAGTACATTCAAATACAAATAAAAACCAGTCATTAAAAAGCAAAGACAATAAAAAATAAAACCAAGCTAAAATAGAGAAAATAGGTACAAAATACAACAATAAAAAAGTTGCTGTGCGACGTAAGAAATTAATAAGGATATGAGTTAATTAAAGGCAGCGGTCAACCAGAAAACTTTGATTTAAAAGAACTGAGAGTTGCAGCAGACCTGCAGCTTTCTGGGAGTTTGTTCCAGATATGTGGCGCATAAAAACTGAACGCTGATTCTCCACGTTTAGTTGGGACTCTGGGGACAACAAGCAGACGACCTTTGAGGTCTGGATGGTTCATCATGTAGCAGCAGATCAGAAATGGATTTGGTACCCTAAGCCATTCACTGCTTTATAAACCAACAGTAGTATTTTGAAAGCAATTCTTTGACAGACAGGAAGCCAATGTAAAGACCTCAGAATTGTCACGAGATGCAATGTGATCCACGTTATTGTTATTATTATTATTATTATTATTATTATTATTATTATTATTATTATTATTATGTATGAGTATGCCGAATATGAAAGCGGCGCTCAACAATCCGGAATACAAGTTAAATGAGGCATGCAACATCACCACATGTGCGGACAAGGAATTAAACTATAAATCGTCACATTTTCGAAGAGGGTTTGGCGTGGTTTAACTTTAAGTATTCTCTCAGCACAACAAATGCGTGTAGCCACAGCAAGAAAGCAAGAAAGATTGTTACATAGTAGGTCCTAAAGCAGGCACAACATCATCATAGATGTAACGTTAACGTTAACGTCAGTGGACTCACTCAAAGACCTCCAGTGGTACGTTGATCTCATGAAGCTGTTGACGGCACTTCTCGATGTCTTGCAGTCCAGAGATCATGTAATTCCTCAGAAGAAAAAACAAACAGAACATGTCAACATCATGCTTATTTGCAGATTCGTGTCGTTATAACGTTCTCAAGCCAACATGACTCACAGCTTCTGGTTCAGTCCTGCCTGGCTGCTGGGCTGGAAGTCGCTGACGATGATTCCCAACTGTCGAATATTCTCGATAAATTTCTCCAGGTGCTCCTCCAGGTTATCAAATTTTTCAGCCATGTTGACCAACTGTTACTAAACTACTAAAAATGAACAGAAATGGCTCCGTTTGGAAGAATCTCTTTGTCAATTAATCGCTGTTGACTGTTCGCCTACGACTCTACGACAGTCATAGCCGAGGTGCTTTACGGCAATAAAATAGCCAATCGCTGTGGGCGCTGTTCGGCTACCTAGGCAACAACCAATGACAGTTTGTCGTTAACTAACGCACAAAGCCTTAAAGTGTCGTGCTGCGAGTTAGTGAGAAGCTTCTTTGTCAAAAACGTAAACTGAGTTGAGTTCATTAGTGCAGAGGAAGTACGGTGACTTGACTGCATCTGTACTGTCGCTATGCCAAATAGTGAGACTATATTATTTAATATGGAAATATGTGCCATATAAAAACAAAGAGGGATGTAGGCTATATCCTAATTCTCCAACGGACCTCTAAAATAAAGCTGAGCTCTGCTCCCAGTAACAATATCGGTGTAAACACAAATGCTGATTACATGGGGAGAAACGGGAGACTAAAAGTGAAAGTGAATGTCACTGACGTTGACATTACATTCCTCTGGCATGTTCTTTCTGCCTAGCATGTATTCCTTTAGGTTAACAGAGCAACACCAAACTACACAGATTTAGCCAGAATAAACCAGGTTCAAATATACTATCAACCTTCAAAATAAAAGTAGTATATTACATTTACATACAGCATATGGCACCTTGCACGGCCCAAGGGTTGATGTAGTCCCTAAATTTAAATATTTCGGAACGTTTTATGTGTGGAATAGAGTTTTACCACAATTGCTGGCCTTTAATAGTCTGTTTTTGATATAAAGTCCCCATTGATTAAAAAGTGTGCTATTTTTTTGTTAAACTGCTGTGGAACTGTTCTTAATGTTGTGCCATATTGTTTCATATTTCCATTAATTGTCTATTGGTGCATTGGGATTATTGGCTAGCGTAATGTGTGTGTGATTACTACCTTTTGCGAGGCTATTCATGTTCTATTTTACTCCATGTAGCCTAGCTTAAAAAATGTAGGTAGGCTGGGGTGTTTTATTGGAAAATGCAATAATTGAAAGTAGCTTAGAGTTGTTAGGTCCTTAGTGTAATTGCCAACCGGAATATGTCGATGCTGTAATTTCATATACAGCATTTCATCCATAAATAGGCTTACCTATCGGTGCTTGCTTTGCCTTGAATGTAACCTTAGGGCTTTTATTCTGAAATGACGTAGCCGTAATTGCAGCGCCTCACCGGTGAGAACAGACTGGCTGAAAAGGGTTACCGGGGGCTGGTTGGTCCTCGGCTGCATTAAAGCTGGAGCTGCCGTAGCTGCACACACACATCCAAGCGTTCCTTCTCTCCCTCACTGCAGCTCCCACCGACGGCAGGTCTACTGGATGGTGGAGCCATTTCTTCTTCTTAACACACAGCGGGATCGGTGTCCGGTCTACATAAGGGGATATAAAACGGACGTACTTCGAATTTCACCCGTCTACGGTAAGCACGGGCTACTGTCGGATTGCTGATCTAATGTTGGGTTTGTGTGGGCGGAAGATACCACATAAAGGCTGATATTCTTATGATAAGGATTGACAGTGTAGGATAGGCTATATGTAGCTTATGTTTTGGAAGCATATTATCTTATAGTGACTTAATCGGGTATGGCATTTTAATCCTCTATAATAATATATTCCGTATTTACTAACATCATATCGTGCATATAACCGTATTGCCTGTTTAAAGTGACATTGGTAATAGGTTATAATAGTAATGTGTTTCTATATTATTCCTATAGGCTACATAGTGTGTCTTTTGTAGCCTAATCATTGGTAAGATCATTTGCTATAACAACCTGGTGATGCATATGGTGTGTTTTTTTTCATTTTCCTTCCGTCAGCCTATATGTTTTTTTTTTATGATTTCCATATAGTGTATTTCTTTATCCTGAGTTTTTGTAGCTATGACATGATGATGCACCCTTCTGCTTAAATGTATTATAACATCACCTCAGTGCTTCTGCGTAATGTATCGTCCTATCATTGAACAACTGCAGTCACAGTCGTTCGGTACGCTTGTGGGGAGAAAAAAAAAAGGATTGAATTCCATCGATTTATTTAGACAAAACTAGTTTTATTTTTGGTGTTGTCTGTAAGAGAACGTTCATCTAAACTCGCATTTCTTTGTTGTTATACTGTTGTTTCTTTAGTCGAGCCGTGTCGGGATGATGCTCTGAGGAGAAAACTGCACAGGCTCCCCGGTTGTGTTCATCCTGAGGCTGCAGTGAACGGAGGGGGGGATTGCGGTACAATAATCAGCATCAAGGTCTTCTCTGTGAACGGGGACCGACTTCACAAGGGTGATTCTTGCCCCTGTGCGGGGGGATCGGCGGAGAAATAGATCTATAAAAAATTATGGCCACCCTACTGCGGAAGATCGGTCTGATCCGCCTGCACGACCGAGACACCGAGGACCCAAAGCACCATCAGGGCTCGCTAAAGGGGACCAAGGGGAACCAGAAAAACAACGCCAACAAACACTGTCAGACCGCCAACGAAACCAACATCCTGAGCACCCCGGAGATTAAGGCCAGGAAGCTGGACCAGCTCGGCAAGGACAAGCCGTCCGGCAAGGATAAGCAGGGCAAAGATGTTGCAAAGGAGAAGCAGCAGACGGGAGGAGGCGGGAGTAAAGCGACCAGTGCCTCCTCGATACCACCGCTGGCGCCTCACCGGCAACACTGCACCCAGGTCCGGACGCGGAGGCTGATGAAGGAGCTACAGGAGATCCGGAGGTTAGGGGACAACTTCATCACGGTGGAGCTGGTGGAGGACAACCTGTATGACTGGAACGTCAAGCTGCACCAGGTGGACAAGGACTCGGCGCTGTGGCAGGACATGAAGGAGACCAGCACCGAGTTCATACTGCTTAACGTCACCTTTCCCGACAATTTCCCCTTCTCGCCGCCGTTTATGCGGGTCCTGACGCCCCGGTTGGAGAACGGCTACGTGCTGGACGGCGGGGCCATATGCATGGAGCTGTTGACCCCCCGCGGGTGGTCCAGCGCCTACACGGTGGAAGCGGTCATGAGGCAGTTTGCGGCCAGCCTCGTAAAAGGACAGGTGAGGAGAGGAAGGGCTGGTGGGTGTTAGGGGGGGAGGGGGGTGGGGATATGCATGGCATATCATCAACCATACGGCTTATTAATCATCTCTAGTACATTTATTTTCAGCCATGACACGCATTGGGTATGAGCAATCCCATAAGGCATTCATGCGTAATTAACGCGTAAAACTGCTTTTACGCATGCACAACATATGTCCCCCATGGTGAGGCTTTTAGTCTAATAAGGAGGTTTAAAGCAGTATTTTGTTTAATGCAATTCAGGATGGAGAGGGGAATGAACATATGTTTTCAGTAATTTCATCTATTTTCAATGTTACTCAACTTGCAATCATCATTTTCTTGAAGTGTCATTTTTGGACACCAGTGGAGCGATCTCCCAAGACTGCATGTGTATAGGAAAATTCATGAAACAAGTGTATCCCACAGGAAATACGTCCAATCATTTTTATGTCTTCAAGAAAAAACTATAATTACAAGACAAAACTGTTCAGTAAAATGTATGTATTTGCTATATGTTTAGCCTATGTATAGCCTTTGTAAGCCTTTGTAAGCTATACTGTCATATCCCAGGCCTGTAATCTCCTCATTCCCCCTCCTCTGTGCTATGAGCAAACCCACGATTGTGAATATTATTAATCTTTATGTGACTTTACGGCAGCCATTTCATGAAGTGCAACCTCAGTATCTCCTTGATGCCAGCTCTTCCCTGCAATCCCGGTTTGCTCTCCTTTTATTGCCTCCATGAATCAACATCCTTTGACAACAAAGACCTGCTGCCATGCAATGGAACAGTCCTAATACAGTACAGGCTCTAATACAGTGCATATGCACTCCTATCAGATTATTCTAAAGGAGAAATAAGACAATTATTCAACACATGTGATGTGTGATGATGGAGAGAGACAGCAGGTATATCCTACCTACCAGCAGTCCTCAGACTGACTGGGTTATGTAATCCTGTCAAATCTGTTTTTCACATCCTCAGTGCACTGCAGCAGCAGCTCTGTAATTCCGATGGAAACAGCTGCATCTCCAAAAGCACTCCAGGCTATAATCGTTTAAACTCTGAATAGATTGTCTATTTTCCACCCAGATAAGAATCCCAATTTCCAATAGTGTTTCGAGGTGCTCACATTTGTGTCATATTTCCATTTCATCTGTAGAGTCTGCTTCTTTTTTTTTTCCTCACTGACTGTCTGACGTCAGCAGTATGACGACGCTGTGGCAGGATGAGACCTTACATAAACTGTCACTGGATTCTCCTGCCCAACCCCCCCCCAACCTTTAGTGCTCTGATGATATAACTGAACATTATTCCTGGGTCCTCTGTTGTCATTTAGCATATGTAACCATAGAGGTCATGCAAAAACTGTACCCACAGCAGAGAGAGAGAGAGAGAGAGAGGAAAGTGTGTGTGTGTGTGTGTGTGTGTGTGTGTGTGTGTGTGTGTGTGTGTGTGTGTGTGTGTGTTCATCTTGATTTGCTGCTTGAGGAGATGAGTTAGCAGCTCTGCATTGCTCCCTAATTATGGTGCAGTGTCTTCCCTCTCCAGTTTGCTAATGGAAACAATATTGATTAATTATTCCTGTGTGTGTGTGTGTGTGTGTGTGTGTGTGTGTGTGTGTGTGTGTGTGTGTCCGCACCTCTTTGTCTGCCTCTTTTGTGGATATGTGCCTACACAGGCACTTGCATGTGTTTCACGTCCTAATTTTCTGGGAGATGTGCTCATCTGTCATGCATCATGACAAACACAGAACTATATATAAACCTTAATACGCAGAATATATTTATTCGTCCTTGGGCACCGGTTCACTATGACAATAATGATGAGGCTTGTTTAGAAGCTCCCTACCTACCTATTTTTAGTGTGAGAGGATACACACGGTGACAGAGTGGTGAGGTGGAAGTCAACAGAGCTAAACACGTATTCACTCACAGCTGTGAGGGAACACAGATCCACACACACACACACACACACACACACACAATCAAACAAGTTGAGATGAAGTGACATTACTAAAGGTAATCACCAGTTCACCAGTCTGGCCATCAGGTACTTAACTATTAGTTTTAAGACAATCACTGGCACAGGGATCTGTCTTTTATGAAGACATGAATTAAGCCTCATAGGGCTGTGCAGGTGGTAGGCTAGTGTGGGCAAACTCAGCGTCATGTTCGATATATAGGTGTCTTTGTAGTGTGAGCCGATTGATAACCTGTCAATCACTCGTTCCCGCATTGACAATGTTTCATTCTTCAGACCTTCCTCGCGTATAACTCTTTGTGACGCAAGTAGCATTTTACAACAATTTTGATGATTAATTAATCCTTATGAATCACTTTTTAAGCAAAAATTCACAGTTGGTTCACTGGTTCAATCTTTGCATTTGTTATAATTTGCTACTATTTTCAATTTAATATGATTGAAAATACAATATTTTACTTAAATTCAGAAAGTCATTTTTTGCTAAAGAAACTTGCCTTGGGCTTTTTTTAAACTATTTTTAAAACTATTTTATAGACTAAACAATCAATGATGATTATAAAAACTATAATTGATTGATTGATTGATTGATTGATTGATTGATTGATGGTGAAAATAATTGTTTGTTGCAGTTATGGATCTAAATAAGGATAATACCTGACAAAACCAAATTGAGGTTGTGTACCAGCAATATAGTATCACTTTCATTAAGTTTGGGGACTCGCAAGAGACAGATAAAAAAATTGTCTAAATTGAAGCAGTATAGATATCCTGCCTTTCAGTCCCCAGTACTATGGGTTGAGCCTCAAAAAATCTGGATTCTACATTTCACATAATGCAACCAGATAGGGTTTTTCATAAGAACCACCAACTTTGAAATGCCCACTTCTCTCAAAAGCCACAACTCCAGTTTGTAATGCAGACTTTCTGTTAAAAATGTGTAGTGTCTGAGCCCAAGCCGAGATTACATCATCAGGGTTATTTTTTTTTTCTACTTTGGGAAGTTCCTTCAGAGCCACACAAGATACTGTTGAACTGCATAACTCACACAGAATTTACTGCGGGAAATTGGTGGAGTTCCCCTTTAAAGTTTCCTGTTTTCTGTGATGGATTTGATTGGTCATGGGTATACTGTACAAGGATGAATGACAGCATAGTGCTATGCTGTCTGTGTGCAGACAGAGGAAGCTAGACCAATGACACTAACTTAAAAAAAAACCTTCTATGACCCCGCGCTCAGTCCCACAGGGCTCTCCTTAATGATCTGATGAGGATGGTGATGACATTGATCCCTGTTTGTTTATCCCGACCCCGTTAAGCACGTCTGCTTTATGCAATCCCCCATCCCCCAGAGCTGCTTCCCAACATGCACTGGGGCCTTCCCTCCTCTGCCCATTGACTGATCGCCATTCACACGATTACCCAGCAGCCACTTTACACGAGTGTGTACCTCTCAACGAGCGAGCGCTTAGCTGAAATAGATAAACACTGACATGGCACTGTATAGGCCCGGGGCGCTCGCTCAGCTGAACCCGAAACACGCACACACTCACACTTACACACACACAATCACACTCTTTTGTTGGCCCATTCTTTTTTTTCTCACGAGCAGATATTACTTTCTCTCTCCGTCCATCTTCGGATGCATCACACCGAGCCATTCTTGTAGATGACTGCGAACACAATGGCGCTAATAATGCTCAATTTCACCTTTTCACGGTGAAGTCATAGACCTTTGTGGAGGCTTGTGCTTCAGTACACACATTCACAAGCATATTTTCACTCTTATTCACACACTCACTTCCTCTCTCCTCCTATTCTGCTCTGTCTCTCTCACACACTCAACCACTGGTTTCAGTGTAGGCATATGGAGATGGAGTCCATCTAAGCTGTCCACACACACACACACTCCCCCATGTTCCCCTCATAGGGAACACACCAATGTGAAATTGCCAGCTATTGTGCGTAAAAAATATTGACATCATGCACACTGTGATTGGTTTAATGACAACAAGATGAGGGTACATTCCTCCCTGCCATCTAACACCATGGTAATCACACCTCTTTAACAATGGCCAATTGCCATAACAATATCCAGGGCAGCGGCTGCCATTTTGAGGCCCGTAAAGACATGCATGATTATGAGGTTGCTTATGATTTATAAAGAGAACAACGTATCCCCGCTTTTCACCAATGCACTGTGACAGTAGCCAACCGGTGCATTATCTGTGTTTGTCAGCCTGGGTAATCTGTGTTTCAGGCCTCTGGCTCCACAGAGAGCCAAAGCAGGTTCCAGGCAACGCTGCTTAGGTGACACACGGTTGATTTGTTTTCCATTTTAAAGGCTGCGTGGATCAAAGCGATTCCCCCAGGAACGCTGCATATATCTATCTGAATGAGTCACTCACTGCGTCATTGAGTTGAGTTACTCAAAAACAAGTGAAAAACCCCTGCCGACGATGGTAAGGTTTTCTTGTTTCCAAGGTGCAAATCAACTTCCACAATCAAGTCATTGTCTTCATACCAGTCGTGTTGTAGCCATGTTCTGCCTGGTTTCAATTGTCTGACTTCATTCAAAGTGTTTCATGCATGAAATTAACTGACTTATCGTGGTGGACATTTGCAGGGGTTGATTTCAATACTGATTGAAGTACAAGTTGAAACAGCAGGACAGGCTATTCGAAATGTGTGCCTGTTGGAGAGAGACACAGAGACAAATTGGGAGGGAGAGAGTGCGAGTGTCACTAAGCTCCGTGGTGAATTGAGGCCAGTGTTGCTACAGGAGTTGAAACTGTAACCCTAATCTTTAGATCGTTCAACGTTATCACCTCATCTCCCTTTATCCCCTGCATCACTTTTGACCCGAAATAACCGAGCAAATGCGCAACAGGACATACTGATCTCATCCCTCAGATATCATGGGAGCAGAGAATTAACGCTGGACTATGTTTGATGTGTCTCATTGCATAGAGAGAAGCATGCAGTTCAAAATGTTTGGCCTATAAAATCCACTTCTTGTTAAAGGGACTGACTGGTGGCCGCTTTAAAACATAGAGCACTAATGCTTTCCCTAGGCTAATGTTAACATACGATACCGTTAACTTGTTTAATCTCTCTCTAAATCTTTTATTTGTGCTTTTCTTTCCTGGTGTTGAGACAAAAGTAGGGAAAATACAGTGGACCCAGGTGTCCACAAGACAGTGTTTTACATGGACACAATTGTCCAATGCGAAAAATACCCCCTATTCTAATTGTGCTTTTTAGTTCAAAACAACTCATTCATGTGGCCGGGTTGGCTCAGTTGGTAGAGCAGGCGCACGTTAACGGTACATAGAGGTTTATGCCTCAACGCACAGGTCCAGGGTTCAAGTCTGACCTGTGGTGATTTCCTGTTTGTCTTCCTCCTCTCTCTCTCTCTCCCCATTCTCCCCTATCTGTCCTGTCCATTAAAGGCAGGAAAGCCCCCCAAAAAAATCATTCATCACCTAATGTCTCCAAGAACTAAATATGAAATTCCCATGAAAAGCACTACTAAGGTGTGCATATAGTACCAAAGCCACTGTTAATCAGAAACAATAGTAAAAGAACAGCAGGAAAGAAAAAATTGAATAAAGTAGAAACCAAAAGCCCCATCACCCCCATTTCCTTAATCCAGGAAAAGGCAGATTGCTAATCTTATTGCAAATCAGTTCTTTGACCCCAAACCTTGAAAGAATTCTACAATCTATTTTTTTTTCAAAATACAACTCAGTTTTTTTTCAAGTATTAATTTACAGTATTGGCAAATAAGGCAGAT
This sequence comes from Perca flavescens, assembly GCF_004354835.1. Taxonomy (NCBI): domain Eukaryota; kingdom Metazoa; phylum Chordata; class Actinopteri; order Perciformes; family Percidae; genus Perca; species Perca flavescens. Next base: position 25,027,693 of record NC_041344.1, on the reverse strand, counting down.
TCACTTGTTTTACTTGTATCAAAGTAAAGGTATAAAAGACACTATCTTAATTAGCACTGATGCAAACTAGCAATGCATCCCGATCAGCCATTTTTCCAATTGCTGTACAAATAATCTAATAATAGTTTTAAAATGTTGGTTCAACAAATTACAAATAAATGTACACATTTACTTATTTTTTCTTACTAGCAATATCTAGCCATACCAATAGTTTGGATACAATTGGTTTTAGTTGAAATTTAGTTTGCGGTGTTGACAGCACTGAAAAATGTAATTGAAAAAAATCTAAAGCATTGTGTCTCTCCAGAAACATTGTCCCAGACCGGACTTAGCTCACTTCCCAAAATGTTGAACTATTCCTTTAAGCACCAGATGGAAAATGAAACAGATTGAAAAAAGTAGATCGATGCTGTCTTGTGTATCAGACATTAGCCCTGTTCACACCTGGCATTAACATGCATCTTGGCTGATCCAATCACAAGCGGACAGCTCTAAGTACAGGCGTGTTCACACCTGGCGGTAGAATGTGTCTCCACACGTGATGGGATTTCACTTCCCCACTTTATATGCAAATACACACATAATAATAACACATACAGCATTTCTGTTTGCAAAGACCAAATGCGGTGTTTGACCGGCAGATTGTAGCAATGGATTTCCTTTGCCTAGTCTACCGGAAATTAAGAAGAAGAAATCTCAGTCTATTCCCTGGGTCTATACCTTGGCATGTTCCAGGCAAACCAAGTCACCCAATATGTTTGACATACTGGTAATATATCTCTTAGGGCTTTTAAAAAATGATCAGACGTTGTGGCCAAAAGCCAGCTTACGTGATTTGAGAGCGCTACGCTTACGCAGAGGGAGTCAGTTGAGTAAGCGGTCCTTGAATGTGGCCGGGGACATACTTCACTTACACACTGCTAAATAAATGTGGCCACATGCAGCTCTGACCACCTGAATGTGGTATGAGTGATCGGATCTCCCATCCTCAATGCATCTTGATGCGTTCACAGTTTTACTTAGAGCTGTCCACTTGTGACCGGATCACCCAAGACCCATGTTAATGCCGGGTGTGAACAGGGTCATTGTGTCACTACATAACAATGGATAACTCCCGGGTCCTCAACGGTGGAGCCAATGGCTCCATTTATCCAATGTTTTCCTCTTGAAAAAAAACTGGACAGGAGCATGTAGCTGCAGAACTAAGGTGCAGGCCATGGATGTCTGAAAATACGAGGGAATTTATCTGCACTGCACTGCAGCGTGCAGAGGAGCTCACCATCTAAAAGATTTCCATCGGTATAGGTTTCAGTGGAGCCGAGTGGCCTCAGTGCCATTTTCTCCCTGCCAAGAAATGCTCAGGGTAGAGGGAAGTGGTGCAGTGTTACAGGCCGTGTACAAACAAATACAGTAAAGTACCTGGCATATTATACAGCAGCAGGCTCATGTCCCAGTGAGTCGACTACAACAGAATGTTTGTTATAGCTGCAGTATGGCCAGAGATTTACTGTGCGCAGTCTGACCTGTTTGTCACAACCTTCCATTAGTGAGGTTTCTGTGACCCGGAGGTGATTTTTATAAATGAAATGATGCACTTCAAACATTAGTGGCATTCATATGAATCACACATGTTGTCATGGCTGCTGTGTATCAGAGCTGTGTTTTAATGTGAAGACGGTCGTTTCTTTTTTTTGATTCATCCTCCCACACACTCTTCTTTAGGGAAGACTTAGCACAGCCAGCAACAAAAGAATAAGCAGCTTTATATCGTCACACCCACTCCTCTTTTTCCATTTTTTTCTTCTTTTTTTTTGCCCCCCTGTCATCCCACGCTTATTATTATTAGCTCCAGTGTGTGAATGAGGGAGAGCTTTAGGAAGGTGGTGTCTCTGTGTGAGATGCTTTTCACACTGAGCTCAAGAGGGTCACATGCTCATATGTTTATTTTTATGTCATATTTACAACCCTTTCATTATTTACTACAGCGTTTGGTTCTGGTCTCTACTTATCTCCCCATTGCCCAGTGTTGTGGAGGGTATATTTTCACTTCTAACTGGACCTGACGTCTTAAAAGACCATCTCCTGACTTTGACTTTAAACATTGATCTAATTTTGGTCAACCTGCACTCAGACCACTTGTCCTGTCAACATCTCCCTGCGACAGTGCACTCACCAGTGAGGTCATCCATGTGCACGTGTGGGCTGTGTCTGTGTCGTTCTATATTTTGTCTGGAAAGACTTGTTTCTTTTTTTTTCCAGAATGAGCTTGACAAGACCACTGACAATCCTGAGCAAGAGAGACATATTTTTCTTTTGATCTGACAGCGCATATTCAGATCAGACAAATATTATTTAGACAGGTTTTTTTATTTATTTTTTATTTAACACAATGATATTCTTCTTTGATCAGACAGACATATTCAGATCAGACAAATATTATTTTGACAGTTTTTTATTTATTTTTATTTCACACAATGATATTCTTCGTTGTCCTAGAAAGCTAAATCAATGTCAAAATGCAAAAAGACATATAGAAAATCAAGAATATCTTTCCTCCTACTTAAAATCCGGATTGCAGTTCTCTGTTGCGATGACTTTATATGATCTTTGGGTTTTGGGAACGTTAATCAGATAAAATGAGACTTTTGAAGACATCACCATGACCTTTTGATTATTGCGATGGCTTATTTTTCACCACAGGCCAAACAGAAAAGTGAAAGACAGATAAATCAATAATGACTTATTAATTTCCTGTAAGTCAGATGAGAAGATTGATAAATGAAATAGGTTACGACCAGCAGGCAGGGGGAAACAGCTACATAGCAAATCTGCCTACCAGCACCGCTAAAGCTCCGCAATTAACACGTTATATCTTGGTTCTTTTAATCCGTACAAAAAATGAAATGCACAAACAAATATTTTGATTATAAATTTACATGTATAACTCTTCGCCGGAAAGCGGAAAAAAACGTCCCAAAATATCAAACTATTGCTTAAAAAAAAACATGTTTGTAGGAAGTAAACTCCCAAAATCCCCAGAGACTTTATGAAAGACCTTGCTGTCCTTAATATTAGCTACACCTCTGTCGTGGTGTCCCCCACTGTATGCAATTGAGATGACGTCTTTATCAAACAAAGTATGAATGTGTGTAGACCCCAATAAGAGTCTTGAAGAAGTGAAGCAACGGGTCAGTCTGTCCCATTAGCGGGACAGTGTGATGCCTTCTCTATTGTGTACATTCCACACAATCCTAACCTCATCTCCCTCTCTCTCTTTCACCCTTCCCTTCTCTCTGTATCTGTGTCTTCCCTCGCAGGGCCGTATATGTAGGAAAGCAGGGAAGTCTAAGAAAGCGTTCAGCCGTAAGGAAGCCGAGGCCACCTTCAAGTCCCTGGTGAAGACCCACGAGAAGTACGGCTGGGTGTCCCCGCCTGTGTCCGACGGCTGAGTGCTCCGCCGCCGACCCTCCGACACCCCCCCACCCCCCGACCCCCCGACCCCCGCGCTAGCCCAGCTAGCCCCGACACGCAAAACGACACACCACGCTAACTCAACAATCTCCAATCTTCACCTTTTGCTGTTTTACTCAATTATTTTTTTTAATTTTTTTTTTTTTTTTTTTTTGGGGTGTCTGTGTTATTATTTTTTAAGGGAATTTGTTTTAGTCCTTATCTCCACCAAAACTCTCAGAGAGCAGGCAGATCATCGCCACTCCTCCACCAAGAAGAGACTTTCGTTCCCCTCCCTCTCGCCCACGGAGATTCTTTCCCCAATTTTGGAAAGACCTGAGAGGGGGGAGGTGTGTGTGTGTGTGTGTGTGTGTGTGTGTGTTTGTCACTCACTTGGATATCAGTTGGGGGAGTGTGTGCCTGTGCATTGGAGTGTGCGTTACTATCGGTGGATTTCTTTTTGTGATTTTATTTTTTATTTTTTGTCGTAACGCACACCCATGAACGTACAGGATAAATCGGACAGTGTGGACTTTTCCACCCATGTGAAAGACTACTGAATGAAGAAGACTCATCCCAGTCTCCTGTCCTCGCCATCCCATCCTCTCCCTCTCTTCCCATCCCTCTCTCCCTTCTTCTGTACAGCACTGAACTGGCATCCCTTCCCTGTCTGTCTCTCTCTCTCTCTCTCTCTCTCTCTCTCTCTCTCTCTCTCTCTCTCTCTGTAGCTGTTGGGTCATTTGCATATAAATGAAGCTGTTAATGTTTAATAGACGGGCAGCGCGCTGGCATTTACACTCACTCATTTACTCCTTCATTTCCCCTTTCTTTCGACTGTGCCGTTGCTCACAGTTCAATGCAACACGATTGTAATTTACATGGAGCTGTGCTCTCTCTCTCTCTCTATCTCTTTCTTTAGCTCGCTCGTTCACTTTGTTTCTCATTCTTTCTCTCCGTCTCCTGTGGCTAAATTTAGAGCTCACTGTTGCTTAGATGGATATTGATTTCTAATTGAGAAATAAAAAGTCACACGTTGCTTTATGCAGAGACTATGTATGATAAATAGAATGAAAGTCAGTCATCTCTCTTTCTTTCTTTCTTTCTATCTACTCTCATGTTAGTGTGTGTGTGTGTGTGTGTGTGTGTGTGTGTGTGTGTGTGTGTGTGTGTGTGTGTGTGTGTGTGTGGGGGGGGGGGGGTGTGGAAGGAGACTGTAATTCCCATGATTTAGATACCAGATGGTACAGCTGAAGGCTAGGCCTAAGTGTGTGTGTGTGTGTGTGTGAGAGCAAGGGAGACAACCCTTTAAACAGAGAAGAATATAATTTACTGTGAATGACCCTAAGGCCTAAAGGGAGTGCTGTATTCTTTGTTGGATTACTTGTCGCCGTCTTGTTCCTCTTTCTTTGTCAGATCATTAGCAGGCCCACTGCAAACACGTGTGGTTGCGACTGAATATCTCGTCTTTCCGATTCCATGTAAAGAACTAAAGGTCAGTAGAATATACGCATCGGATGTTTAGCTGTGCTCCAGACAAGCACACACACACGAAAGCTCGCCCACACACTCATGCATACACCTGCAGCCTTTACGCCGGCGGTAACACCTAGAAATGAATACCGACTGAGGGCTCGAGCTCCTGCCGGGGATGGAGTGGTGCTTTAAATGAGCGTACGCTTCAGAGCCCGCCTGATTGATGTCCGCTGGAATAGAGAGACTCAAGGTAATAAGGAGAGGAGGAGGTGAAGAAGAACAGAGGGAAAGGAGGGGAATTGCGGGAGCAATCTAGAAATGTCAGGTGGCTTGCAAAATGGCCGAAGACAGATATTATTTGCTCTCCCCGCTGTGATTACTTAAGAGACATAACAGTTCCCGAGTTCCACCCTTTAAAAAGGACTTTATAAATATCTGCTGTACGGCTGCAGCAAGGTCAGTCTTAATTAATCGGACGCCTGCTAGCCACCGACTATCTGTCCGTCCAATCCAGTGGGCTCCTTGTGTGTTTGTTTTGCTATCTGCCAGTTAAATGTCAGACGGAAAGCTGCTAATTGGTCTGACATTTCAGCAGAGTGTCATTAGAGAAGAGCAGCTGAGAGCAGAAGGATGGAGGATGTCAAACCTCCCGCTCAGCACTGACATTTTGTCACTTCCCGCTCCTGCTCCGTGTTTTGGGGGGAAGGAGTGTTAGGGAAGGCAGACAGCAGGTTAGGTGAGGAGAGACAGGGGTGTAGTGAGCATCTGGATGCCAGTCAGCTCTCAGCAGGCCCAACCGTAATCCTGGAGCGGAATGTTTAAACCGCTGAGCTGAAGCCGAGCCGCGCTGCCAGCATGCCGCGTTTGGATCGGGCATGTGCCGCGTTTCAAAAAGTAGACCCCTTGTGTCGCGTTTGTGGTCGATAACAAATGTGCCGTCTGTGTGTGAGTGCATGTGTGAGCAAACATGTGTGTTACACTCCCATCGTGGAAAAAAAAAAAAAAAAAAAAAAAAAAAAAAAAAGAGTATAAAAAACACCATCTGGTATGTGATCATGTACGAAAGCGCGTTAGTCCTCTTTGAATTTGGCTAGTCATTTCAGGGTCGATCGTATAGTGATCTGTCGGCTTGTCAGCGGAGAAAACTGTAAACCGAATTATCGTTAAGACAAAATATCTCAAAAGCTGAGGTTTCAAGAGAATCATTTTGTGATATAGTTTAGATTGGTAGTTTGCAGACACTAACTGGGTGAATTGATTATGTTGTATTATATCTGCATGTGATATGTGATTGGTAGCTAGCTACTGTATATCTTTTTTCAAGAAAAGCAAGAAAAAACTACGGTAAAAAACAAAACTGCAAATGCTTCTCTTTACTTGTTCTTTTTTTAATTTTTTGGGTTCTGTATTGTATGTATATTTCTTTTCTTTCGAAGCCTCCTAAAAAATGTCACATTGTGTTATATGAATGTTTGTGTTTTAATTTATTTGTGGTGGCCAAAATGACTATTTGAAGCATGTTGCAGGTAATGTCACAAGAAAATGAGAAGGAAAAAAAAAAACTTGCTAAGAACGATAGCCTATGTATTAGTGGGATCGGGGAAGGTGTGTTTATTTTGGGGGGATTTCAGGGAGTAAAGAAGGACAGAAGGTTGCAAAGCCTCAAGATTATAAAAGGGAGTATTTTCTTCATTGGGAGAGCATCAAAGTGGAATCAAGAAAATTCCTACGCTCCCTTGAAGACTTTCTAGTCGCCTCCATGATGTCACTACTGTCCCTTCCCCGTTGGTCCTGCTCTAGACAGTGATTTGGCTTATGGGTAATGCAGTCAACACAAAGATCTGGACTGAAGTTTTCCCCAGTCACAGATCAGGGATCAAATCTCGCTCAGTAAAGGGAATGTGCACATCTGACCTGTGATCAGTTACTCTGGGCGACTTTATCCCACTCCTGACTCGAGTGTTTGGTCGAGACCAAGGTCTTGAAAGTTCAAAAGGTGAAAGGTCGTTGCAAGACCAAACAGGAATGTGCAATAAAAGTTACAGCTTATTCAAACTCTGCCTACTGGATTTGTGGTTTTGTTTCACATCTGCATTATGAGCTAATGTCACACCTGGGAGCTTTGTGGGCTGCTACTGTACACTTGAATGCATTTTAATGACCTACTTTAGGCTGCTGTGTCCTATAAGTGGCCCCTGCATTGTCCTAGTTTCATTTACTGCAGTCAATAAGACATTGTTTCTAACATCCTCATTTCGGACAGACTCTCACACATCCTCCACTCTTTTATCCGATGGCCTCAAGCTTGATGGAAACACAGTGTTCCCTCTCTTTGTGTGTGGAGTGGTCGCCCTAATCTGACACAGGCGCCCGTGAATGGATGTGTTAAAGAGAGCGTGTGCACGGGGTAATGTTGACAAGACTCCTACTGAACATGTATTTAAAGAAAGTTCTGTAAAGATTAAATTAGGTGCACTATACACATCTTAAAGGAAAATTATGTTCCATCATTTCTAAATTAGGGAGAAATTACCAACATTGGCTGCCAAGATTATAGCTATCTGGCGCTAGCATACAGCTACTTAATAGTTAGCAATAGGCTAACGTTAGATTGTAATGGAACAGAGCAGCACTTTCTACCGTCAAAAATCACAGATAAAGGCTTTTAAACCAAATACTACGGAATAGATAAAAAGATACCCGGAATTGGGGAGAATTTGACAACATTGATGACATCTTTTACTGCCGTTAGCATGCAGCTACATGTGACAATGTTAACACCGCAGTAGCTTAAAAAAACACTCCAGTAGTTCCTGCTTGGCTGGAGCTTATGACCAATCATAGAAGGCCGGCTTGAAGTTGCGTAACATTTAGCCGAGAGTAGAAAAAACTGTTGAAACCGGAGCTTTCAGAAAAGTTCCGATCACTAGAATGGTGTCCAACATGACCGAGGATGACAGGCAGACTTGTTGCAAACAAATCTCCACTTTTACCTTTTACTTTAAATCCTGACCTACTGTAATCTGTCCATTGTAAATACCATTTAGGATTTTGCAGACTGACTTTGACCTAACTTTTCCCAAAACCTTGGAGTGAGATTTTTTGTGTGCAAAGAAATGGAAAAATCGAGTCTTACATGATATGTTCAAAACTGCAAACTTTGCATTGTTGTAGTATCAACAGGTATTAGGGCATTTAGCATTTACATTACTGTTAGTCAGTCATCACTTGATTACACGTTGTATTACCTTGTTCTGATATAAGAAGTGACCCATACAATGTGCCAAACATAATGTGCCACATGAAGAGACAGTGCAGCATTTGACAGTAGCAACAGCTGAGAAGATTTGGGTCTGTGGTGACCAGGTCCACCTCACACAAACTTCCTTGTCCCAATCTCTCTCTTTACTACTACTACAACACACACACACACACACACACACACACACACACACACACACACCAGTGGTTCTCAGTGTAGGGACCAGCCAGGGACCAAAGTTAAATTAACATTGGTCTACCAAAGGGATCTACTAGGACCACTGAAATTCTAAAGAATGAGAACCACTGATTTACATACATTCTAATCCTTTAAAACTAAATAAATGGAAATAACCATTTTTTTTGGACACCAGTGGGACTGGTGGCCAGAGACAAAACCTCATTAGATTATAGGCAGTGAGGGAAATTCATTCTTCAATCAAGGCCTTTCCCCACCACAAGGTCCAGCAGAAAATAGACTGAAAAATACCAACAGCAAGACAAAAGACACAGCATGGCTCATTTTGTGCATGTGTTATATCACAGCCTTTCTCAAACTTTTCTTTTGTGCCAAGGCCCAGTAATGTCCTCTGTGCCCCACTTACTGTATGTCATTTTTTTGGGAAAAGAAAGACTATTTGTTCATTTCATGACACATTTAATGAATTATTTACAGATACATTTAGAGATGCACGGTGAGCTGGCACAAACATCTGGACCAGTCACAGCTGCATGGCCTGGCAACCTAATGGCATAGGTTTTGTTTGCAGATTCTGTGAGGAGACATATCATTTTGAGCATTGAACACTGAATTTTTATGCACTTATTTCTACCCTTTTCTACATCAATTTATGCTGGAAAAAAGTGAAAATATAGAAAAACAAGGCCCTCAGGCATTCTTGTATTACTTTCAACTATTCTCTAGTAGATCAACTTTTTCAAATTTAACGTTATCTCTGCTGAGTCAACACACATGTAGGCCTAATTTACTCTTCCCTCCTCTTTTGCGTGTTTTGTTGGGGAAGTAAATCTCTTTAAATTTGCATGTGGCACTTATTCATGTGAATCATACATCATTTTAATCCATTTATAAACCCCTGGACTTCAATAGCTCAGATGTGTTTCATCAGATTTCTGCTCATGTTTACAACTTTGTGCACATTGTTTACACATTTGTGCATGCGCAGTGATTGATTAGACACCCCCCATGGCCATGCCTTGCCTTGCCTTGCCTCCATCCAAAATTGCCCAAAATACGACCTTGCGTTGTGTCAATCACGTTTCACTGATCATGAAACTTTTGTCCATCATTAAAAAATTCGCAACAGCTTTGATTTTCGGCTTTTTTTGGTATGCACTCATCGTGACCACTCAGAGCCACCGTACATGAAAAAAGTCATCATCCGAAATGGCATCTGATCATCTGAATCACTTAATCTCTCAGCACAAAGCACTTCACTTAAAGATAGAGATTGGCAGGTGATTGCAAAACAGCTTGGTATTAACGATTGGAATTGCAAAGCAAAGGATGTATGAATGGATTAGACAGTGATTGTGCTCTGGGCAGCTAAATGTTACTCTTTGCTAGCAAAAAAAAATACATAAAACAGCATGAACAACAGATGATATGTCACCATAATCCATATTGTATCACACCAGGGTTACTCCACCCACCTCAAACCTGAGCAGAGATCTAATCCAATAACTGAAACAACCTGTGTGGGCATTTAAGAGAATTTGATTTTCGTCCAGTGAAAACCAAGTTGTTTCTTGCTGATTTTAATTGGAAGTACCTGAATTGATCTCAACCCAGTTAAAAAAAATCCTTTCTTACGTCCAGAATATATGTTTTTCACAGAAGAAATGTTTTTGACATGTCACAGTACAAAAAGCACAGGTGCAAATAATTAAATTGATTTAGCTGCTTCAGTTTCCGGGCAGTGCATACTGGCTGACAGGGACACGGGAGCCATCGATAACAGGATTAGCAACACCTGCGATTTTCTCGTATGACTATAGAAGAGCTGATACACTGCGCTGTGTATCTGTTTTATTGCTAAACTCTTCTGCCTTTTAAACTATTCACCATTATTTCAGCTGCTCACATTGCATCAGAATTCTCTTTTTTTTCAATTGTTTATTGTGCAAAAGTGCATATACAAAGGTACACACCGATACATAGAATAGACATTAAATATCAGAGAAAAATAATACAAAAAATCATTACATTTCATAATGCCAGAGCTTGTGTCATATCATTTTGATATTGTATTAATTTAATAACTTAAAGGTCTTAATGGCTTTTTGTTTTTAATATTAAATAAATGGATACTATATTGCTGAAAGATTATAATAAATAGTTGTATAATATACATCATGTTATTTTCAATCTTATCTTGACAGAAATGTCATTTTGTTTTAGAAATGTGTTTACCTCCATCCAGAACCTTCTTGTATAATATACAGTGAAAAAAAACATTCCATCAGAATAGATCCTTTCACAGATGGCATCTTGACTCATCAGAGCATACACAGCTCAAGTGTAATTAATAACATTACTAATCAACACAATTTAGGTGTTGTGCATGCTTGCTCGATGGTGTTTTAATCCCCCAACGTTGACTTCAAGGCACCTAACCATTGCCTAATCGTAGTGCCTTCCAGGCAGCGCTGCCTGGAAGACCTTGTTGGGGGTTTAAAACACCAAACACCCGCTTGCTCACTGACACAGCTTGAGTGAAATGGAGAAATTGTTAATGTTATTAGTAACACCTGTGCTTTTCCTGCTGTGAAAAAGTCATGTCTGTACAGTAGATATGTAGCTAGAGCCAGCAACCGGTTAGCTTAGCTTAGCATAAAAACTGGAAACAGCTAGCTTGGCTCTTTCCAAAGGTAACGTAATCCAACTACTATGCCCTCTTAAAGCTCATTTATTCTCCCTTTACGTATGAAAAAAGGTACGTCCATTTCAAACAATGTAACCATCGCTGCCCACATACTGTACGTACATGCGTCCTCGCGTTGGCGTGGATGGTAAGCAATACATCCATTAGAGGGGCTTGAACAAATCAGTCTCGCACGGACCGGACCTCGGCTGTTACTTTGCTGCTTCTTTGTTTCTTCTACTTTGTTCTGCTGTTTGTCCCTGTGTCTAGGCAGATGTTAAAAAATCCTATGATTGCGTCTCACTTGAACTATTGGCTACATTGCCTATGCGATTTTCCAGTGGTACTGCCCCGTGTTGTTCGTATCCGTAAACTTTCAGAAAGTGTGCACAAATACGAACAAAAAGGCTCCGTCGTATGCGTATTAAGTTGAGCATAAATGAGCCTTAAAGCTCACTAATTTACACGTTATATCTATATAAGTGTAAAGAACTTTGTTTTACACAGGGTGACTGTTCACTGTTCAGCAGGTGTTAGACAATACTCATATTTGCTAAACCACGCAAATTGGTGAACACACACACACACACACACACACACACACACACACACACACACACACACACACACACACACATCCCGAATTAATTGATCCCTGAGCACTCTTGTTTTTGTTTTGTCTGTGTGTTATTTCCCCACTGCTCATTAGGGCTGGAGAGAGACAGCAGTGGATCCGAGCGAGTAAGATATTGATGACACCATGCCGAATGCTCTAAGGCAGGGGTAGGCCACCTTTTTAATGTGTAGTGCCATTTTAAAATGTTCTTGAATCAGTGTGACATACGTATAATCCTTAAGCCTGCAATCATCTACCGAGCCCGTTCTGGCAGTGTTATTTCTTTTTCCCCTTTGCATTCTGTGAAGAAGGCAATGAATACTAGCCAATCAGAGGCAGAGTAGGGCGGATCTTTGTGGAATGCGGATGAGGTCAAACAATAACAGGCTCTGCTCCTGCCAATGGCTGTGAAAGAGGCCGTTTGACATGCAGATTGGAACATTTCCAAAAAAACTCTTGCACTGACCCATGCTCTAAGGACTCCAGGGCAAGAAAATAAGCTTCATTTGGCATACAAAAAAATCCAGCAAAGGATGTGGATACAGGTATGGGCTATTGTTGCCCGAGCAACAGCACGATTGCCCTGATTGGGTTAGCTACCCCTCTGGAAAGAGAGCCTATGTAAACTTCCATCCATCCATCCATCTTCGTCCGCTTATCCGGTGTCGGGTCGCGGGGGGAGCAGCTCCAGCAGGGGACCCCAAACTTCCCTTTCCCGAGCAACATTAACCAGCTCCGACTGGGGGATCCCGAGGCGTTCCCAGGCCAGGTTGGAGATATAATCCCTCCACCTAGTCCTGGGTCTTCCCCGAGGCCTCCTCCCAGCTGGACGTGCCTGGAACACCTCCCTTACCAGATGCCCGAACCACCTCAACTGGCTCCTTTCGACGCAAAGGAGCAGCGGCTCTACTCCGAGCTCCTCACGGATGACTGAGCTTCTCACCCTATCTCTAAGGGAGACGCCAGCCACCCTCCTGAGGAAACCCATTTCGGCCGCTTGTACCCTGGATCTATGTAAACTTTTCTTAAATTTTTTTGTTGTTACTGTTGTGGCTGCATCAGCCTGGTCCTACCAGACTCTGGTCCATTTCATTTGTACAGAGAGTCTGGCCACTCTCCATTGACAAGTGTTAACTTCCTTGATTGAAGGCGGGTACTCTGCTGAAGTTTAAAACTATTGGATCTGCCCAGAGCCACTCTGGATCTGCCATAACCAATCGCTAACGTTTGGTCGTGACGTATGTCATGTATATGTGCAACAAGAGGGGAGGCCAACGACTTTTGGCTTATATTTAGCATTAGCATCACTAGCATTAGCCTTAGCCAACTCCTTCATTACTAACGGAGCGAGCTGGAAAATCTAACTTTTCCTGAACCCCCGTGGGGAGGAGGGCCACAACATCATGACCACCAACACAACTCAAAAAATATTGTTCTTGCTTGGCCTTTAATTTCTGGATATTCGACAGCGTTGCCACAACGGACCGCATGGCTTCGCTCGTATCTTTCTAGCGCACGTCCTCGACGTCATCGTTCTCGACGTCATTGTTCTCGACGTCATTGTTCTCGACGTCATCGTTCTCGACGTCATCGTTCTCAGCCACTCCCTCTGTTCGCTGATTGGACCGCCAAATGTGTGGCCGGAGAAAACTATACCGAGATACTATACCACGAACCCAGACGTAGTACTGAAGGGAAATAAAAATTGAGCGGAAGTGCGTAGAAGGGGGCGGAGCCAGGCTGGGGGGGGTTCCAGGTTAGGGCAATAGCCCCTCCAAATGTCTGTGCACGTCCCTGGTTCTGTGTGTATGTTTGTGTATCTGTTTGCACTCCTCTGTTCCAGTGGAAGCAACAGACAAAAACATTTGTTATTCAATTGTGAGATAACAAGACACAATCCCCTGAAGGTAACTTGACACACAAAACATCCAAAAGAACCTCAGCGAGGCTCTGAGAGACAGAAAGATAAACAGGAGGCAGAGTGAGAGGAGAGGGGGAGCTAGGAGGAAGTTGGCCGTCACTGTGTTTATGTATTCAGGTTGCTTTTATTCCAAAAAAAATGAAAAAAGAAAACCCCGGAGGAAGCCGTTTATGTGATTTGTAAAAGCAACACGCAGCATGATGAAATAACGGCATGACAGTCTGAGCGATGCAAGCATATGGCACCTGTTTTCATGGGGCAAGCTTAGTTGGAATGAGATTTTAATAGGGGTGAGGAAATGGTGATAAGCCTTTTTTTTATGGGTGCTGTCGTACCTGGAGTATTGTTTTATTCAGGATTATGGATGTGGTGGAGGGTAAAACCTCCTAAAGCATTCTAGTCACGTTTTTACCCGTGGAATCGTTTTTCTCTCCTTTTCAGAGTGAACATAATTCTTTAGGATAAAGTCAGAGGATGCATCACTGCAACTAGTAGCACACTGGGGTGTTATAAGGATAAGGTTTTGTAAGTGTTCCATCTTAAATAAATAGTTTAGTAGCCTGTAGATTTCTTTATAGAGAGGTGGCTGTTCACACACCTTTTTATTTAGCAGTCATTACTGGGGAATAGAGCTCATTAACGACATTTATTTTTAATGAATAGTAATAGAACAATTTGAGATAGACTTATTTGCTTTGCTTAGTTGGGGTGACTGATTGCGCCTGAAGGGGACAGTTTCTTTTCCATGCAGGAGTGTTTGAGTCAGCCTCCCTGCCTCAGGTGTGGTCATGTGGCCTCTGCTTGGAGACATTTTAACAGTATCGGTTGTTAGTTTTATTACAATTAGCTAACCTCTTGTGGTCATGCAAATAATGAAAATTAAAAAAAGTGGAAACAACAATAGGACGTTGTTCTAGCACTTCAAAACCAGCGTGGATGGTTGGAGGCAGCGGATCAAAACATCTATATGAATACTTTTTTGTGGTGAAAGGCGCTGTATTTAAACCAGGGATGCACCGAATCCAGGATTCGGCCGAATATTGGGCTTTTTGTCAGGGTTCGGTTTCTGCCAAACCTTAGAATTTTTTTCCAGCAAACCGAACCCTAGGCTTGCACTACGCGCGCTGCGCTGGTCGATGTAATGACGGTTCCGTTGATTACGGGAAGGTGTTTACATAGGTGGAGTGAAAATGGAACTCGTGAGCAGAAAAAAAGTGTTGTTTGGCAGTACTTTCAGTCAAAAGAAGGCGATTCAAGTCCAGCTACATGTTCAATTTGCAATGTTGATTTGTCTCGTGGTGGCGAGGACCCTAAATACACAACATCGCCGCTGTTAAGACATTTGCGTATGAAACATCCAAAAGAATACAAGTTGTGCATGAAGGAATCTACAGACAGCAGCCAAAATGCAGCAACTTCAGGTACGGCAAAGGAAGGAGAGTCACAGCTAAACACTTGTGTTAACCAGACCGAGCCTCTCCCGGGCTGTCAGCCGTTCTCTCGGCAAATGAGTCTCCCTACAGCGGGAGCGGAGCGACCGAACGGCCGGCTGCTGCTCGTTAGCCAACGTTAGCTTGCTAATTTTACCCACCCAACATGCCTTCACCATACACTGGTTAGAGAAAATTTGCCAAAGAAAATTGTCACTCAGCTGGCGATAGCGATGTGCTTTCCTACGATGTGAAAAGAGTGTGTGAGTGTGAATTCAACATCAAGTTGTTACATTTAACTATTTTAGAGGCTGTGGACGTTGTTTACTTCATTCATGTGGTTACTGTATTAATGGAGTGAGGATGGGAGTAGGATTCGGTATTCGGTTTCAGATTCGGCAGAATCTTAACCGGTGGATTCGGTATTCGGCCGAACCCCAAAAATCGGGATTCGGTGCATCCCTAATTTAAACTCACTGAAAACCCATTTATTTTTATTTTTGTTTGTTTAGTTATGAAGCCTAGTTTGATTCATCGGTTATCAGTATTTTTTTTTTTTTCATTCATTTTTGACCATGTTGACCAACTGATGAATCAACCTATTAGAAACCTATAGGGATAGTGACCCTCTGTGAAACAAGCAGAGACAAAGAAAGAAGGGGATTGTGATGAAGAAAAAGGGATGTAGCAAGACAATGAAATAAGGCCACATAGCCTGAAGAGCAGAGGGTTAGCTTCTCCTCTCCATCTGAATTATATAAGCTTCATTAGATAAGATGTGATTTGTGAGTCTCCCATTTCCTCTGCCCCATCCTCGCTGACACACACGATGCCGAGGAGATTTCCCAGAATGTCTCTATATGAGATCAGCCATGTCGAGAGCTGGCGAGAGGATGCTTGGTGCTTGCAGACCACACGAGCACACACCCCATTAGACACACGCGTGCATCGAATGCTCTCACACACGGAAACACTCGCCGTTCAATAGGTGACAGAGTTAATGTCAAGAGGATCAGTAAAGGCAGAAAGGGGCTGTAAAAGAAAAACCAGAAGGGCAGACATCTCAGGGGAGAAGCCATCAAAAAGCCTGTGTTACATTATAGACCCTCCCCTCCCTCCAACGTACATAAGTCAATCCATGATGTATAGCTGTCTTTTAAAATGCATGAAGTACTGAAAGTGCTTTTGCATGGGCGATATAGTATGGATCACAAATAATATATCAGCTGTTGATTATGCTAATTCCCACAGGATGACATACAATGATGCTGTCATGTCAGAGTAGGAGCTGAAGGATGCTTCTCCTTCACAGCAGGATGAGAAATTATATGAAATATTGTGTGTATAAGTGATGCCACGGCTTCAGAGCAGAATGAGATGAAGCTTTACTGTGCAGACTGAGGGACACTGGTGATGGGGGTTCCTACATGCATTATGCATCCATGTCTCACTTGGAAATGTGGTGTTAAATAATGAATTTGTTTTCCCTGTTGATACACAGATGTATGGATAAGATGGACTGCCTGTGTGTGGAAGGATTTGCACGTGGATCATGCATGCACTGTGCATGTGTGTGAACTGGGGGCCATCAAAAATGAATTTTGCTCCATGAGAAAACATCGGCCGTATGAATTAGAGGACACTTAAATCAGTTTGAGGAATGGAAGCTGTTTGCAGCAATTTACAATAGCCATGGCTGTATTAGAGCTCAGTTAGCATAGCTGCGGTTGCTCATTAGTACCACTGTGACATTTACTAATACTACAAGCTAGGTGGCTAACTTTTATGTATGGCATGGCCTCTAAATGATGCTGATGCAATTTTCTCCTCACACAGTTCTGTTCAGCATTTCTAAATTGCATTGTATTGTATTCTGTGGAATTGTTCCATATAAAGTAAGATATGGAAATCTTAAAACACTGCAGTGTGTTTGTAGTCTGCAGTTTTTTAGCTTTTGTTCTGAAAATCTGACCTCTTCCCTTTGGGCACAAAAACATGCGACTAAAAAGTTGTCATTTAAAGCATAGGCGTACGTTGTTATCAAGTGTGTAGTCTGGTGCAACGGAAGAACATTGCCTGGATAAACACTGACGCCCTGCCTTTGCCCCTCCCCTTCTGCGAGCTGTGTGTTACCGTTCTCAAAATATACATATTATACCTGTAAATCTAAATCTTTGCCTGGTCAACCCACTGCATTAATAAATGAAAGAGTGGCAAAGATCCAGATTCAGAATGAAGGGTCAGTAGATCATGTAACAACATACATTTCTATTTGTGTGTGAAGTGCATAATAAAGGATCATTGGGTAATCAGAAATTGTTAAAAGTACACCGTGTAGTGTTTTAAGTATTTTATTAGCTAAAATCAATGTCTTCATTCATAAATATGTCCTCATTGGTGTGAAATTACCTCTGCCAATGATCTGACTTATCCTTGTAAGTGAAGAATTTCTTATCTGTATTTACATTGGACGGGCAAGTCCAAGGAGGCTTCCATGTCGTTCCACCATTTTGAAAAACTATAATCGCTGAGAGGGACATAGAGCACTAGCCTACCTGTCTAGCTAATCCACGACGCGTTTTCGTTCAGAGCCAGCGTCACATGACTGAAACCAGCTGAAACAGAGAAGGAGATCAGTGAGAGGCGCTTGTCACTGCCGGGGCAAATTTCAAAGACTACACTGCACTTTAGTTCATAATGGAGGATCATACTTACGCCGAGCCACAGGAGAAGGAATCCTCGTCGCCAAAAGAGGGAATTAAAAAGGCAACATTACACATATCGGCTACCGAAGTTGCAACAAGCATTTGAAAAAGCGAGGCGCTAGAGAGCACTATTCGTTTGAATGCAAAATACAATTTCACCGATGATGGATGGGAGAAAATCCTACACAGTGTACCTCTAAATGGTGACTTTTTGTTGAATAGATTCTATGAAATGGACAATTTTTCAACATAAGGTCATTTTTCCAACAATAAGGTCTGTCATCATCCTGTGTGTAGTGATGACATAACTGCCTTGAAAAAAATGATGCTTGATCTTTATAAGGGAACTATGGTGAAAGTCCACAACCTTCTACAGGGAGGGAGTGCTTTTCCATGGTACAAAGCATTCGTCCGGAAAATTGAAATTGAAGCAAAGCTTGTAAAATGGGTATTTCCCATTTGACAGCCTCGTGACAAGAGAAGTGATCTTTGATGTGCTCTGAAAACCCCTAATAGTCCAGAGAGTATGGACAGTGTAACAGCTAGATAACTGTTGATAGTACAGTTATACCATTGGTTTTTCAGCTTTTTCTTTCGGTTCCCCTGACTTTAATACCAGTTGCGACAGCGACACTGGTATTGTTTCAACCTGTGGGTGTTGTCCAAGCAAGGGTGCCGGAGGTTGGGTGAGTAGGGAAGGGGCCATCTCGACCCCCCACCACCACCACCACATTACATCCCCTAGCCCAATTTGGCGTTGCGTATCCCATCGCAAGAGGGTCTTTAGTTGTATACTAATGCAAATAATGGAATATTAATGCAATCAAAATCATAATTTTGTGTTCTTCCCTCACACGTTTCGGCTTTGAATGATACATAAATCTCACAACTGCAACCTTGGTGAAATCAGGACATGCGTAGTATCGAGTTGTAGATTATAAAAAGGATGATTAATTTAGATTTCTGGAGAAAGAACACGCAGTAGAATTACACCTCTCGCTAACCCATCTTTCTCTGTCACTCTGTTTGAGCGTGGGTGCTTGTGTGTGTGTGTGTGTGTGTGTGTGTGTGTGTGTGTGTGTGTGTGTGTGTGTGTGTGTGTGTAAAGCTCTGTACTCCTCTCTTTCAAACAGCAGTTAGCTCTTATGTAAGCTCTGGCACTGGGATGGAGGCTACCGAAAGCTTTGGCAGCCAACCCCCTCTGTCTGTCTCTCTCTCTCTTGCCATTCTTAGCAGACTGGGGTTCACTATAAATATTTAATATGGCACAGTGCATGTGGGAAAAATGTATTTTTAGCCCATTTCAGTGCTTTCACTAGAATCCAGCTCTCTGTGAAGCCAGACAGCTTTTTGGTGTGGATTAACTCTCCTCGTCTGTGCAAGTGTACGCGCACGTGCATCAGCCTTGATTAACCAGTCAATCAATTCTGACTGCTGTCCACTGGCAACAGTTGCATCATTAATTCTTAATGAGTTCCTCTAAGGTAGGATATGCTATGTGAGCCTTAAATTCAATAAAGTTCCAGTTTTAGGGACCTGCGTCTCAGTGCACGTGTGGATTTTCCACAAGTTGATCCCTCTCTCCCTGGGGACAATTAGAAAGACACTGATCGTTCAAGATGGGGACTGCAAGCAAAAACCAAAGAATAAGGAAGAGAGAAAAGCCTTTGCAGATGTCGCTAGCGAGGGATGGGATGTTAAAATGCAAAGCACGCCCTTCCCCGGCCACCAAGACATGCATGCATGAACATGAGCAGCAGACAGCGGTCACACACTCGCAGCGCTGCAAACACCCAAGGATGTAGCCGTTTGCGTCTGCTTAGACAGAAGAGGTAATAGGAAGATTAAAGAAAAAACACTAGGTACACTCATTGGTAGCCCAGGCATTAGACGCAGCCTTGGATGATTAGCCACATCATCGGTGATGCAATTTGTGTGTTTCCGTGCATGGAGAGAGGAGAATCTGTTCGCACCACATCATCATGGAGCAAAGATACAATGTGATCTTTTGTCTCTCTCTGTATTTTTTACACTAGATCTGTTAGCTGCTGTATTTTTTAACAAGGCTGCAGGTAACTGGGTCGATTACACGCACGCGCACACGAGCACACAGAGTGCCCTCATTCTAACCTTGATCAATGCTACCAAGGATCATGATTGGATGGAAGCTACAATAGCACATTGAGTGCTTTATTGAGCCGCCTTCCTTACTCATTTGATAAGCTCTCCGGTAAGACGCTGAATATAAATCGGACTTATTAAAAGCCATCATGTCGGTTGGATATTCGAACTGCGAAATACTCGTCCAAAACCAGCTTTCACAGA
Source organism: Perca flavescens (assembly GCF_004354835.1). Lineage (NCBI taxonomy): Eukaryota > Metazoa > Chordata > Actinopteri > Perciformes > Percidae > Perca > Perca flavescens. The sequence goes on along the minus strand of NC_041344.1, from coordinate 25,007,627 downwards.
GCAAAAATGATGAGAAAGTGCACCGGAGCAACAAATGCTATGGCAACAACCTTGGTGGATGTTTTCATACAGGAAAGATTTCATTGCGTTTTCTCTCCTCCGTGTCTACTTTTCCTCCCTAATTCATCTCTCTCCTCCTGCCTCTCCTTGCCTCGTTCCTGACAGGAGGACAGCAGCCATCCCGACTGCTAATGAGGGACAGGGCTTTTTGCTGTGAGTGTGACAGAGTCTGAGGGAGAAAGACAGAGAAAGAGTGTCTTTTGTGTGTGCGTGCCTGTGTTGGGATTTTGGAGGACGGTTAGGCCAGGCGCAAAAAGAGAAAGAGTAAAAAAATAAAGGGAGATGTGCTATCCAGCTCTCTGCCCTCGATCTGTTTCCTCTCTGTTACTAGGCAACACCTGCAGGCATGCACTAAATAAAGCCTTGTACTCACTATTCAACTATTCAACCCCCCCCCCCCCACTCTCTCCCCTCATCAACCTCATCCATTTCTCCTTTTCTCATTCATCCCTCAACTGACCCCTTACCCTTCACCCCATCATCCCAACACCCATTACTTTCCCCTCACACATCCTGTTCTTTCCTGTGTCATCCTCTTCTTCCCCTCCACACACCAGAAAACAGGGGTGTTTTTTTGGGTTCGGGTTCTGGTTTGACGCTGAACAGAAACGACAGCACTCTCTGGTCTGGGGAAAAAAAAAAAAAAAAAAAAACGGGTTAGAGACACAGTAAGAAAGGTAAATCAGATTACAGGATCCAGTAACTAAAACTTTGTCTTAGCTACACTTTCTTCTGCTGCCGGTGTTAAATCCAAATCAACAATAGTAATGTACTTTTATCAGTAAAGATGAATGTGACCTGTAGACAAATGTGAAGTAAACAACTAAGATACAAGGTCTTCAGCTGAATTGCGTTGCTTCAGCTATTCATAAATCCATTAGTAAAGAAGACCTTTCTAAGTTCTAAGTAACTACAAGCTATTTTTTAAACTAGCGATTTAGCTACTCAGGTTGCTAACAAATGTCTTAGGTAGGTTGAAGATTTTGCCAATAATTAATAAGTTATTAGTAAACACCTGTAGCACAATGAAGCAATCAAGTATGTGAACAAAAAGTATGGCATTTCAAGCTTAACAAACAACAGCTAGCTAACAGATAGCCTAGCTAAATATCTAACGTTATTAGGTAGTTTAGCAAAAAGGTAGTTCAACAAAACCTTACTGACAAGGTTTTGTAATTGGGGGTATGTTGTGTTACTTTTGTGAAATGTATTAAATTAAATTTAAAATCACTTTTATAAAGTTTATAAAATGTTATCAAGTTTCAAGTATCGACCATATTCCTTATTCTGTTTTACTCTTCACTCTAAACAGGGGTCACATATTAGCAAGCTAACGTTAAAGTTACAAACTAGAAGATCTCTGTTTTGTTCTCTTTGTCGGCACCTGGCGATAAGCAGTAAGTGCAGCTGTGTTCACATTCATTTATTTTTGAAGTTTCAACGTCTTTGAATTTTTGAATTTGACATACCTTATTAATCCTGCAGAGGGTATTACAATTCCTTTCATTCTCTGTAGTCATCGCTCTTTTCTTTGTTTGTCTGGCCGTGGTAACGGTTTATTTGCAACGTTAGCAGAGACGGTCCAGAGCGAGTCTGTTGATGTAGCTCCTTCGCCCTCTCTGGCAGATCAACCATTACTGGGTGACATCACTAACTAGGTGCCGTTTATTATTTTTGCTGGGAATGTTACCTCATTTAGCGATAGATCCAATCCAATCCACTTTATTTATATAGCACAATTTAAGCAAACAACAAGGTTACCAAAGTGCTTTACAGATATAAAAATATAAAACAAAAAACATCAACAATGACGGCGACAACAAAGACCACAGTAGCTCTCATGGTGCATCAAAAGCCAGGGAGTAAAAATATGTTTTTAAACGAGATTTAAAGGTGTGGAGGGTGGGCGCAACTTTAATGATGCGGTGGTAAATCATTCCATAATTTGGGAGCAACTGCTGAAAAAGAGCGGTCGCCTCTGGTCTTCAGCCTGGTCCTGGGCATAGATAGTGACTTAATAGATATTTTTATTTAAATGAAAATCTTTGAGATTATTTCTTTAATTTGTTAGGTAGCTCAGTTAGCAAATAGTTAACACCTGGTAGTTACTGGGTGTAAATATTTAGACCAGGGGTCTTCGACGTTTTTTGAGCCAAGGACCCCTTAACTGAGAGAGACAGAGCAGGGTCACCCTACTACATATATTGTCTAAAATGAAGTTGCATATTAAACTGGGCCTACAGTAACATGTAGGGTGGCCTAAAACCTTTATACATACCTTTTTTCCATATAATACTAAGCTATTAAAATAGCCTAATAATATGTTGGATTCACGTTAAGACTTTTTTTTTTTACTTTCAAAATTTAAAGGTGTAGTAGGTAAGACTTATAAAACTAACTTTCTGTCACATTTGCTGAAAATGACCCTATGTTCCAGTAGAACTACATGAAGCAGCTAATAATAAAAAAAATCTGGCTGCTCTGGCACCACCTACAGCCTGTAGTGCGATTTGCAACCACATTCATTCTCCCTTGTGGGGGGAGGGGCTTTAGCGGAAAGGGGGGAGGGACTGAGAAGTTGTCGATGTTCAAATTTGTTGGCTAAATCCTGGATCTTCCCAATCCTACCTAAAGCACCTTCAACAATAATTTGGAGGACCCCCTATGGGCCGCGGACCCCCTGTTGAAGATCCATGATTTAGACAATTCATCTCTGTGTACGAACTAATTTGTGGGGGTGCTACCCTTTTGGATTATTAATGCATAAATCCACACTTCAGTCAACACTTATGTTATAATTAGACTGAGTTTGAACTTGGGGAGAGCTGATGCCCCTGGTCTATAGAGGCTATTATCATTTCTGATAATAACCTAAGCATTTCAGTGCTTGAACAAGGACTTAATGAAAATCCTACAGTCTCTGACTCACACAAGCACATTTAGACTGCCTGTAGCTGCAATAAGTGCTTCAAGGCACTTTTAAAGCAAAAGCCGGAAAATGCTTTATCCAACGGCTAAAAACAAAAGTAAAAGTGGTCTTCATCATGGAGAACCAAATGAAAAGAACGTGTGCAGAGGCGCGTTGATTTCAAATAAGTCTACAAGCTGTTCTTGCATAATTAGTCCATGTAATGGAGGCTTTTTATTCTATTTGTAAAATGCTCTATTATTTTTCATGCAGTGCCCCAGAACTCCTTGAGAGCACACCAAGCATCAACAAACCGCCTCCACAGAAACACTCACCATCCTTCTCACTTTGAGCTATACTATTCTTTTAATACATCTGCCACAGAAGCTTCATGCATTCTTAAAGGCTTCTTCGGTGATAAAAGCCTCCAGCACTATTTTCTGTTACTGTACTTGTTGAAGATTGTATTTGCCACTTTTTGAGCAGTAAAGTGCAGAAACGTTGAGTGGTATGAGCTTTATCTGTTAAGAAAGATGGATCCGAATGGAGGCATTGCTGGCAATTTAATGCAGTGGGAATCCCATGGGCATGCAGTATTAATGTGCATGGTGAACAGGTGACCCGGCCCTCACATGGATTCTGCCATGAACCCTCATTTACCTTGAGATTATTATTTCTCTTTTGGTGATTCGTCAGTGCAGGCAGTATGAGGGCTGAGGTTACAGAGCCACAGAGACGGATGGAAAGAGAGAGGCAGTAGTTAAAGACAGCACACTTGGGGGAACAGCCAGGTCAAACTAACCCCAAACTGTCATCCTGACATACTACCCCATCTTTCTCTCCATGCTGCTGAGAAGGACAAATCTTTTGGACCATATTTGAGCTCATTCAACCTGACAGACAGTTTGTAAGCAATGAGCCTGGGCTGTGCGGTAATCTTGGGTCTGACCGATATGGAGGGATTTTGTGCTTTTAGACTCCCAAATTCTTCTTTTTAAACCCTGTTAAATAATAATAATCATAACATATACATGTATCCTTATTACTGAATCATTTATCAAGACTGTGATATTTGTTTAAATCAGGACCATTTTTATTCAAGTGCATGATGCAAAAGAATTTGAGAGGAGTCTTTAGCGATTAGACCCCATCGGGACTTGGTACAGTATATTTAGGGGGGTGGTGATGCCGTGATTAATTCAGGGTATTCCCCCCCGGGGTCTAGACACTGGTGGTGGTGGTGGTGGTAAAGAGAGTTGCTGAAGACCTGGATGATAGAATGTGGAGCAGGACTGGGCGCTGATATGATGAAGACTGGAGGTGAAGGGGGGGCAGGGGGGTGGGTCACATCTGTTCTTATTGAAATGACAACTGACAGCAGCAGGGAGGAGAACGCATTTTAATATGATTGGCGAAGCGAGATTGTGGCAAGATCTGGTTGGACTACTTCAAGGTGCTCTAAGCGATGTTGGGTGACGTCACTTCTTGTTGACGTTCAAAGTATTTTCAAACAAAACGAGGCTAGCTCGCCCGTCCCTCCTCCTCATCCCGTCCTCCTCTCCCTCCCTTCCGCGCACTAACCCCCCAAACCCCCACCCCCATATCCTTCTTATCGCTTATTGGCTGGAACGCTGGAAGACTGTTTGTTATGTTTTGTGGTGCAGGTTGGCGCAAGTTTTTTTTTTGTTGGCGCAGGTTTTTTTTTGTTGGCGTTTGTGGAGCCTGGGCTGTCTACGGAGACTGCAGGGTTTTTTTTTACAGTGTGTTCAGGGGACAGGCAGCTCGTGGACAGTGAGGAGATGTTTGCTGTATGTGACAAAACATGTTGTAGCCTAAAAAACGCGTGACATCGCTTAGAGCACCTTTAACAGTGAACGCCCACAGATTAATAGCTGGAGAAAGACGAGAATGAATGAGTGAGTAAAGGGAGTGTCCCTGACTGAACTTTTGCTAAGCTTCATATCACTGATTTGACCACATTTGATGAATAAAAAGCTGATATGCGGATATTAGTTTTATGTTTTACCTTATTTCGCTTGTCACAGTGATAGTGATGAGTTAAGCAGAGTGTCATCGTGATGTGGGTGCTGTTCAGCTGGTGATTACTGAAGAGGACTGAGAAGAGGACTCAAGTGGACCTCTTGGCTTTAATTTGGCCTAGTACAAGAGTGGGTGTTTGCTCATGTGTGGGAGATAATTTCATAACACATTAGAGGTAAATTCAGGTTTAAACCCCGGATGTAGTCCTGGGACACATTAAGTGCTAATGGTGCCACAAGAGGAGTGTGCGCGGACACACATATACATATACACACACATAGTCTCTGTGCACGTGTGGAGTGGGAAGGCAGCTGCCTTAAAATTGTTAGATTTTAAGGATGCAGAGGCACACACACACACACACACACACACACACACACACACACACACACACACACACACACACACACACACACACACACACACACGTTGCACAATGACACTATCAGACAGAGACAACATCCAAAACCAGGGATTTATCAGCGGATTTTAAAAGGGAGAACAGTTGTTGTGTATGTGTGTGTGTAAAGCTGAGTGGGCTTTGGTTTAATCCAAACATGAAACACAAGATTCCCCCACACACACACACACACACACACACACACACACACACACACACACACACACACACACACCATCCCTCCCCTTTGTCACTCTCTCTCCCTCCGTGTGTGTGCGTGCGTGCGTGCGTGCGTGTGTGGGAATTTGCCTCCCTCAGTCTCTTTTAGCGTTGCGTAACAGCTTGATTATATAATCCCAAACATATATGCATGTCTATGAGGCTGAGCGTTAGAGTGCATGAAGCATGCAAGAGCATCAAACTGAAGCGTGCGGGGGGTGGGGGGAGACGATGAGATGGAGGAGGAAGGAAAAGAAAAGAAAGAGGTGAAGAAGGGACAACATTCACAGCGCTGCGGCACTGTGGGTACATTACTTGTCTGGATTAGAGCTCTAATGACTCACACACTTAATCCTATAAATCATGTTGATGTAAGATCATCTAAAGGTGAGCAGAGGCATATTTTATTAACTTCCCTAAATAGTGCAATGTGACAAACAGAGGGTGATGTTATAAATGTCAAATAATGTAAACGGTATCATAAAATGGCCCTCAAACTGGGTTGAGAACACAATAAACACTGTGAATGTATACAAATGCTAAATAGCCTACTAGAAATTGTTTAAAAAAAAAAAAAAAATCCCATCACTTACACAACACAACAATCTGAAAATGCAACATCATCCATGCTAGAAATATTCAAAATGCTAGCATTTGCCTACACATTCAGCTGCGAGGAGCAACATTAGCATTCATTTGGAATTGGGTTTCCAGCCACCTGGCAATAAATCCAATATTCACTTTTCTTTTATCTCTGTTTTGGTCTTCACCAACTCCTCATCAAATATTTGGGTCTTTAGCTGCTAGAGGTTTGACTTTCTTCACCAGCTATCTCGCTAACTTAGCCACTTTGCACTGGGCAGGTAGCCTACAGTGGGTTTGGTACCACTTAGAGCCCAGGTACTCGTTGATGAGCGGAAACTTGTAGAATCCCAAAAAATAAAATAAAAAGGCTACGACAGAGTCAACGGAAGGACAGGAGTGGCTGTGAATAGATATATAGAATTCACCTGGGGCTTATATCCTGGGGCTTTACGAATCTACAGAAGAAGCAACTGGATAACGTGACATCACGACTTTGCGTAAACATACACGCCAATTTTAAAGCCAAGTGGAGTGTTATCTTTACGCATTTTGAGCTATCCGCGTGTATGTCTACGCCGTATACACCGGACGGGTTTGGTTTAGGAAAAGAAGAACGGGACGGGTTGGGTTTAGGAAAAGAAGAACGGGGTTGGCTTTAGTAAAAGAAAAAAGCGCCGGTTGGATTTAGGAAACGTGACACGCAGGACACGATCCCCGGTCTCCTGGGTGAAAGTCCTGTGTTGTTTTACCCATCCTCCACCCCGACCAACCGCTCTCTGCGGATTTTCGGGCTTTCATACTACTCGCTACGGCATCAACTGACACGGAAGGTAATGGAAGTCAATGGAGGCCAAATGGCGTTGATAAACACGTTAAAAAGCGATTATGCGTCTTGATAACACGCCAAAATGGCATACGAATTGGCATACGTCATACATACGCCACTTACTGAGATCAGTCTGAACTGGAGTTTGTGGTGAATTCAAAGATCAGTCAAAGGCTGAGCCGCCACAAAAATACAAACTGTCATACTACCCTCACTACAGCTAACATCTGTAGCCTACAGATGAGGTGCACAAACAGTCCAGAGGTCAAATTGGCACAAATATTGCGATATCGCTTTCTTGTCGTCGCTACAAGTGCTACCTTTCACATTACACATAGTCTTTTGTACTGTACAAATATTAAGTAGTGCAGCTTTCAAGTGCAGCAATACCCAGTTAATGAAATTACCGGGAACTAATACTAATACGTTATACTCCGATATAATGTCTTTGAAGCCTTGAAAACAATCTCAGTAAAGGCTACCACACACATATGGAGGACAGAAGAACAATAATGCCCCGTTAAAAAAAATAAAAAATTGTGTATTGCGGAAGAACTAAAAGCAGAGCCTTAAATCGAGATGACAGTTTGAGAACATTTTAGAATCTGAGCTTTGGGAGGCCGTGAGTGCTTTCAGAAAGCTCTTCCAGGGAGAGGGATAATCAAAATGGAAAGAGGAAGTGAGTGGTATGAATATTAGAGACCAGGACTGGATGGGAATTTCAATTGAAAGTAAAAAGACAGGAGAGGAGATAGGGAGAGAGGATGAAGGAGAAAGAAGTTGACGTACGTGTCCGTGTGCAGATTTGATGTCATTGCTAGTGTTAATAGGTTAGCATGAAAACTTGGGAGGCTGAAAAGGCAGAAGCTAGGCATCACTTCACACTCACAAACCAGCACACACACACACACACTTTAAACACACAAAGACAGGCTTAACCGTATATACCGTATACACACATATTCACGCACAGGCTTGACTCAAACACACTCCCACACGCAGACAGGCCTATGACTCAGTGACAACTTTTGCCTTATCGCTAAACCTTTTTCTGGTTTGTCCAATTCAATTTATTCAGCCCCCCCCCCCCCCCCTCACTGTAACCCTCCAGTCACTCATCTCTCTTCATCTTCCCAAGGCTTTTATCATTTTCAACTCCTCCCTCTCCTCGTTCATCCTTGACTGACTCCACAGGCAGCTCGCCCCCCCCCCATCCTCCCCCACCCACCCTTGGCCATGGCCCAACGTTCTCACTAAAATACACCTGTTCCAATCTATCCCTCAACCATGTTGTTCAAGCATCAACCACTTAGTCTTTCATTTCCATCTGTCTGTCATATTAGCAGGGGTGAAGGTTGGAAATCAGTCTAATTTGGTCAAAATGTCTCTTTGCTTTCCTTAGAAACCGGTAAAACAAGACACAACCCTCCCACTCCATCCCAGCATGGAACCTGAACATTGACTTCTTTTGTCCTAGACTTGTACCCTTCTGTCTTTGCAAACAGCGCTGTCACTGGCAGAGCCACCGCCGAGGGAATTGACATGACAGCCGCTCTCCTGCATGGTAATGCTGCTGTGCGCTTTAGAGGTCAAGGATCAAATAATAATAATAATTTAAAAAAAACAAGACGACACAGGGAACAAGGGACAACAGAGGATAAAGAAGAGAAGTGAGGATGGAGTTGGGAGAAGAAAATGAAGAGAGCGGAGGAGTGCAGGATGCTCTCTGTGGTCCCTCTGTCCTCTGTTCCCTCCCATCACCAGAGAGAAGTGAGGGGGCTGGTTGTCATGACGGCTGTTGTCATGGCAGCTGGACTGGGTAATAAACAGGAGGAGTGATGTCTGTCTATCCAGTGCAGTGAAGCTGCCGTGGCAACTACTAACAAGATGCAGCAAATATGCTGTTGTAATGGCAAGTTCAACTTTGTGTTTTTTCATATTTTGATCATCACACAAAGGTACTATAGGTGGGATTGTAAAGATCCAGGACTTAGCCCAAAAAATTTGAACATTGACAACTTCTCAGTCCCTCCCCCCTTTCTGTTAAAGCCCCAAAAACTGTCTCCCAAGCCCCTCCCCCCCAATGAATGTGTGTGCATGAGCAGTGATTGACACAGTTAGACACCCCCCCCCTGATTGGTGCATCTGAACAAGGAGCGGTGGATTTTTGCAAATCACACTACAGGCTGTAGGTGGTGCCAGAGGAGTTGAATGTTTTTTTTAATTACCTGCTTTATGTAGTTCTACTGGAACATAGGGTCAGTTTCAGCAAATATGACAGAAAGTTAGTTTTATAAGTCTTACCTCCTGCACCTTTAAAGAAAACCATAGTTCTCTATAGTCTGAGGAAACCGTACAACCTTGGAGTTAGGAGACATCCGTTTTTAACATCTTCTCTTACACAGGGGCAACACATTTAAATCTCAGAATTTTAGCCAATGCTGCTATGCTGTGTTATGTTAACAGAGACTCAAAGCACCCCTGTACTTCAGAACAGCCTCACAGAGCTGCATGGCTGCAGACTCCTAGAAGTCTTGTTCAAACCGCACCCCTTCATAGGGATTTGATTTCACAGCACCCTTCCAGAACAATGCCAATTGACTAAAAGACACTCTACTTTTTCTCTGCTGCTAAATTCTATATATTCTACCTCCACCTCACTGACCTAACTTATAACAATCAGTGCTCTGTTACAAGTCTACTTATGCCCTGTCTTTTGTTGTCGGTCCGTCTTAAATGCTCTACTTTAAGTAGTAACTGCACTTTACGTAGATCTATGTGTGCACATTATAGACATGTCTCAAATGTCATTTTTATATATTTTAAATGTAACCGTGTGCTCACCGTGTAACACCACTTGATCCATGGTGAAATGTTTTTCGTCTCACTATATACAGTTTATATGGTTGAAATGACAATAAAACCCACTTGACTTTGCAAAAACACACATGGCATCCTGTGTTTTTCATTTTCATATCCTAGTTTTTTTTTTTAAGTAAATATCTTGATGACCTGTTAAAGAGAAATGTTTTGCCTTGAGATGTCCTTTAAGCTTACTTGGTATCACAGCAGCCTTAAGCCTTTTTTACAGTTCTGCCGAGGCTCCATGCAGAGCTTTCGCCGTAGCCTACTTAAGTGGCCTGATGTTTATACTTATGCGCTGGCGTGTGCGTCAAGGCAGCGTGTGTGTGGGGGGAGTAGGTGATAGAGCGAGGGAGAAGTGAGAGAGTAACGGCGATTAGCTTCAGAGAGAGTACCGACTCTAGAGTCATAGTGAGAAACAAAGTGTCTCCCCTGAGCTTTCGGACCACGGTGGGAAATCTGCAGCAGTAGAAGTTAACCATCTTCTTGATTTCATGTTGTTTATGGAGAAGGAGAACCAGGAAATGAGTCAGGGGAAATGCACGTTACCAAGCCACAGCCGAGCGACGTGTACTCACATTTTCCGAGCGGTGCACGTCAGGCTACAGCGTAGGGTCCGGCGTAGACGCAGAGGTGTCGCGGGGGTACAGCGTCGATTCGACGCACAACCATAAAACTGCCTTTAGTCTTTGTTTCCTAATGCTGATAACCTGAAAAGCTCAAGTTTCGCTAAGTGTGACGCATTACTATATCAGCTTATATCTTTCATTATTCTACATTTGAAAACTGACTACGAAAATGTAGTTAATATAAATGTCACTTGTTTTAATGACGTGAACCTTTAATAAAAATGTCATGTAAATAAATGAAACACAGACAAGACAGACAGACAGACAGACATATCATGTCTTCTCAAAATTCAATAAAAAGGGATCTGTCATGGGGTTACCCCATGCCTTCATACATACATTCGTACTAGAGTGTCTAAGTTTGCTGTTTTTGAGAAGCTTGTTCAGCATATAACATTTAATTGCTGGTTTTATAGTTGGTATATTGTGTATTGATGTAGCCAGGAATGTTGTGGAATGTTGAGGTAACATGATGAGGTTGATTGATTTCCAATTAACTTTGGTATGTCTTGTAGGAGGAGCTTCAGGTATAAAGGAACACAATGGGCAGTGATCACTTTCCAATACTTTTGAGGTTTGGGAAAACTTTGTTAGCTGAAGAGCAAGCAAGACCAGAATATTTTAATTATAACAAGGCAGACTGGGGGAAGTTCTCTAGCAGATGTGATAGTGGCCTTGATAATGTAAATGGGGAGGGAACGATAGATGAGTGGAACAATATGATATTAAGTAGAGCACATGAATGCATTCCTTTAAAGAAAAGCCATAAAGCGAAAGTGAGTGTCCCATGGTGGAATAGGGCATGTGATAAAGCAATAAGGGATAGGAACTTGGCTTATAGAAAATTAAGAAGGGGCCTGACAGAGTATAATGCAATAGAATACAAAAGGTTTAGGGCTAAGGCAAGACGACTGATTAAGATTGCAAAAAAAAAAAAAAAAAAAAAAAAAAAAAAAAAGAGTGCTGGAGGAACTACTGTGGCAAACTAAGGGTAGAGACGTCAGTAACGGAAATATGGCGGGTAGTGCATTGTATGTCAGGAATTATTAGGATAAAGAAAATGCCAATGTTAGAGGAGGAGGGCATGTTTGCTACAAGTGATTTGGATAAAGCTAAAATGTTGAAATAAATTTAAAGCTGTTCACAGTGGAGCTAATATTGGCGAGGAAGGTATAAGAAAACAAAATGAGACTTTGGAGCCAAACCGGTTTAAACTAGAGGTAAATGAAGATAATTCTGATATTTGTAATGTCTTTTTCTCATTAGAAGAACTGCATAGAGCAATAGGTAAAGGGAGATCTACAGCTCCAGGAAAGGATGGTATTAGCTATGATCTAGTTAATAAACTGAGTGATCTAGTGTTGGAGGAATTTCTGTCGTTGATCAATTATATATGGCAAGAGGGAACTCTTCCTAGCTCCTGGAAACAAGCAGTGGTGGTCCCAATATTAAAACCAGGGAAAGACGCATCTAAGGCAGGATCTTATAGGCCTATTGCACTTACTTCAGTGTTATGGAAAGTAATGGAAAGAATGGTTACAGACAGATTAATGTATAAATTAGAGAAGGATAGATGGTTTACTCCTGTACAAAGTGGCTTTCGTAGAGGGAGAAGTACCATGGATGCTGGGCTTTCCCTTGACAGCAATATTAAGAAAACCATGGTAAATAAAGAAGCCCTAGTGGCAGTATTTCTTGACATTGAAAAGGCCTATGACATGTTATGGAAAGAGGGGCTAGTTATAAAGCTCTATGAGGCTGGAATCAGAGGGCGGATGCTTAATTGGATACAAGATTTTTGAGTATTCACGTCAGGGTTGGAAATTCTTTTTCTGATGGTACAAAGGTGGAAAATGGAACGCCCCAGGGCAGTGTAATTAGCCCACATATATTTAACATTATGATAAATGATATTTTTCAGGATATTGGGACCAGTTATGGACTTTCCCTGTATGCAGATGACGGGCCCAACTGGAAAAGGGGCAGAAATATCAAACAAGCTATTGAATGAATACAGGTAGCCCTAAACAGGGTAACCAGCTGGGGTGAAAAGTGGGGATTTAAAATATCAGTGGATAAATCTAAATATGGAATATTTGGCAACACGAAAAGTGAATGTAATGGTTTGTTTATGTATGGACAAGCAATTGAAAGGGTTAAAGATTTCAAATTCCTGGGTGTGCACTTTGATGAGAGACTAACATGGGGAATACAGATCAATAATGTTATTATTAAGTGTGAGAAAGTGATAAATATTATGCGTTCCCTCTCAGGTAGTACATGGGGTGCTGACAGGGATTTGCTACTAATGATTTACAGAGCAATGATAAGGTCAAGACTAGACTATGGTTGTATATGTTATGGAACAGCAGCTGAATCGCACTTAAAAAAACTGGATGTAATACAGGCCAAGGCTCTGAGGATATGTTGTGGGGCTCTTCATACAACCCCAGTTCCAGCTTTACTGGTTGAGATGGGGGAGATGCCATTGTCAATTCGACGAGAGAAACTGGCAATGCAGTAAGTTGTTAAACTATGGGGATACAAAGAAGAGCACCCAACAAAATCAGTTCTGAATAATGCTTGGGGCAGCAGAGAATAGGAAGAAAAAGTGTTTTTTATTTAACATCAGCAAAAAGGTGGAGAAACTGGGACTGGGAGAGGTAGGTGTGGCCCCGCAGGTGTACTGGGCAGTTATACCGCCATGGATGCTGCCCACCCCAGACATAGACTTCAGTATATTGGAAAACTTAAAACATCTTGAAGGTGGTTTATGTCCGGGGTTGGTTAAACAAAGGCTGGGTGAGCATTGGGAGTCTTATCTTCAGATTTACACAGATGGATCTCAAGATCCACAAACTGGGAAGTCTGGCTTTGCTTTTTATATTCCTCAACTAGGAATTGTACAGCTCAAACGACTGTCTGAGGGGGTATCGGGTTATACAACAGAGCTAATAGCTATAATTTGGGCACTACAGTGGGTGGAGGAAGTGCTGCCAAGGAGAGCAGTCATATGTTCAGATTCGGCTTCAGTTTTAAAAACTCTGATAGGAAGCAAATGGGGAGCCAGGCCAGACCTGGTTATAGAAGTGATGGCTCTATTGTATAAGATCGAGAAGGCTGGAGGATTGCTGGGATTTCTGTGGGTGCCAGCTCATGTTGGGGTAGAGGGGAATGAGACAGCAGATAAGGCAGCTAAAATGGAACTGAAAAGAGAAATTGAGTTAAGGGTATGTGTTGGGATATCGGAGTGCCGGTCTGTCATTAAGAAAAATTCTATAGCAGTGTGGCAGAGGAAGTGGGAAAAGGAAAAGAGGGGCCGTCATTATTTTTCAATTCAAGATAAGGTACCGGCAGATCAAGGTTATTTGGGTAAAGGCAGAAGACACTCAGTCATAATGACAAGGCTTAGACTCTGCCATTGTGGTCTTGCATGGGATCTGGCAAAGATGGGTAAACATGAAGATGGATTGTGTGGAACCTGCAAACAAAAACAAACTGTGCAACATGTACTTTTGGACTGTCTTTGGTACAAAGATGAAAGAGGACAGTTGTCCACTGCGCTATGTCACATGGGAATACAGCACATAACATTGAGAGACTTATTAAATCCCCCTGAATATAAATGTGAGATAGTGGAAGCCGTCATGGATTACATCTCTGCGACAGGACTACTCCACTGAAGCTGACAATACTTTTGACTGGTGCATAAAATGTCCTGTGGGAGGCAGCAATATGCCACGAGGCATCTAGTCTGCCGGAAAGCCAACAGAAGAAGAAGAAGGTATAAAGGAAGGAGGCAGAGGCTCCTCTGGGAGAACAGTTTTGGCCTGGAAGGGTGCAGGTGCTAGAGCCCAATAGTCAAGGCCTGATTTAGGCTTTTGTATTGTTTAATATTTGTTTAGTATGATAAATTAAATAGTTTGTACTTAGTTTCTTTGTTGATTGTGTTATTTTTGATATATTTTTGTAATAATTCATCCATGCACTACCGCACTTTCCCCGTGAATGGGGGAGAAATAAAACAAAGCACCCGGTGAAGAACTCCTGAGTCCATGTCTCCTCCTTCCACCATGGGGCAAAACCTTACAGGATCTATATGAAATATCCACATGGTAAAGCCTAATTTGTTTTACTCCGGTGTTATTAACTACTTGACAAATAAAAAGTACTGAGGATTTTCTAATTAATTAAAAACTTCAGTGCAAAATGAACATAAAGTGCAAGGATCAGAAGGTAATGCATCGTCCAAAGGACATAAATATTTCTGCAAACGCAGTTCGGCCACTGATTTTTTTGATATTGCAATAAACACGATATATATACACAACTTTTCAGGGTCCATACTTCTATTTAATTCCTCAAATCCGTTTTATGGTCTGTAATTTGCAGAACCTAATCAACCCATTTCTCAAGTGTGCCTTTAGTACTTCAGTGGGCCAAGAGTGAGCATAAAGTTAAATAATTTTAACAGGTGGTGAAACAGTTAACCTTTAACGCTTTTTAATCAACTCCATATTTCTGCTTAATTACAGGTGTAAAAAAATGAGACCGTTCATGTAAACCTCTCTAAACATGAGTCAACGGAAAGAAAACTGAAGCCACTAGATCAGTGGAATAAGTTTGTTAAAATATAAAAAAAATCATCAATAAAATAAGCATTTAACTAAAATGTTCCTGGGGGCGTTATGAATCCCACTGCTTTCCTTGGCAAGACCCGCCCTAAGGAGCTGAGTGGTCAGGCAGATTGTGGAGGTTAGGCGTCGACCTCGGGTGGTTAGGGTTGCCCATTGACCAGGGGATAGGAGCTGAAAGCACCTGAGCAAGCATGGAAACCTGGCCAATCCGAGCTTAGCTTAAATGCTACGCAGGGCGTACCTTACCATGGTAAGCAGTGGGATTAATAGTGATGCCTCCTTGGGGGGAATCCAAAAATTAACAATTCCAAAAGGAGTCCATCTGTGGGAGGGAATCCTTCTGCAGTGGCAGTGATGTGAACAGAGAAACCCATAGAGGAACACCACCCTCCTCTACCACCTAATGTGGTCTTTGACCTGGTCAACAGCTCGCGGAGCTTTAATACGTCTTCAGTCAGTCCTCCTTTCTCGCTGCCGTGTCCTCTACATCTTCACCCACTAGTCTCCGGCTTGCTTTTTTGGTTCTGATGATCGGTTTTCTTCACCGTTCTCCAAGTCCAGCTTTGTCTCGTTTTCCACAGCACCTTCCTCCTCTGCGTCCTTTTCCGCTGCATCCTCTACCTCTTCCTTTGCTTCCTTTTCTCCATCCCTCCCTTTCTCTGCCCTGACGCCCTGTTTGTCTCTGAAGACCTCCACGCCTAACAGTCGGAGGTAATGAAACCGCTCGTTGCGCGGGACGAAGGCTCGGATGGACGTCTTCCCCCTCCAGCCACACAGCTGGATGGGACACCGAGGCTCCGCTGGGTTACTGACAAACAAGAGGGTTATGGTGGGTGTCAGAAATGACCAAAAACTAAAATGAACATTTGCTGAAATGCTGCTAGGGACATGTTGGTTGGATGTTGGTTTTTTATGGGACTGGTTGACTACAAAATTTAATTGCCCTTTAGGGATAAATCAAGTTGTTTGTTTGATCGAGAAATCACTTAAAAAAAAAAAAAAAAGATAATGACATGCATACACTTCAAATACAGAGAAAAAAAAAATAAAAAAAAATAAAAACTTACTTTGGGTTGGGGATGTACTTCAACACAATGCTACCCATTACTGTAGAGAGAATAATAGAGAGCAACAACAGATTATTCCAAAACCCATTTTGGACCACGACGCTGGTCATGTACACTTAATTACATCTGAGAATTAAAAGAGTCACTAGTTTTCTTTTGCTGGAACTGCTCCTCCTCTTGTGAGTGTGTTTCTGGGTCAGTGCCTTGCTAAAGGGCAGCTCAACACCAGTTCTGGAGGAAGACAAATCATTACTCATTCACTTTTGTCTTTCATTTGCATGTCAGCTAAGTCAGAAACCTTCCAGTCACTAATCCGCTACTCTAACCTCTAGGCTCCTTCCCAAATGTTTTGGCATCAGAAAGAAAAACTGGTGTAGTAAAAAGTCTGTAATAATATTGATTACAGAGCTACACTTTTCTGAAAGTGGTTATTTAAGTTGGAATACGTGTCTTATATTGTGGAGCAACATGGCATCATGACTTTGCGTAAATATACACACACACTTTGTTAAGCCAAGTGGCGTGTTATCTGTACGCTTTTTGAGCTATCTGCGTGTATGGAGGGGGCGACAGACAGACAGATATTTTTAAAAAAGGAGCACCTCGTTCAATTGTATTTGTTCAAAAATAATACAATAAAAAGTTGATCTAAAACAACAACAAAAAAAAGCACAAAATGACAGAACGGCTTGTTTATTGCTAAGGCCACAGGGTCAAAATTAAATGATTTATTAAAAATGTAATAATTACTTATAACAATAACTTATTTCACCAGTAAATTCCTGTTAAATGACAAAAACAACCACTGGATGGGAAAAAGGTATTTTATAATAACTTTGAATGCAGCACAAGGCTGGCGAGGCGAGTTTCAAGTGAATGCAACATCTGTGTTGTTTTTCAGACAACGGCAGCTATAGGCTGGTGTTAGAATCCTCTCCAGTGAAATACAGACACACTTTTACACCATTTGGCTGTCAGCATTTTAACCGTGTTTACTCCAGCTGCTAGCTAACCGTAGGCTAACGTTACCTGCTGTGCAGTTTAGTGTTAACTAGCGTCCCGTGCGGCGATGTTTCAGTTCCCTCTAACGTCCGTTTTCGGAGCATCAAAGAGAAGCTCAGGCATTTAAGTGGCACCTAAATAACGCACCTAAATAAGGCACCGAAATCAGCGTTGCTATTTAGTCCGGTAGATAACGGTCGTTAAGAGTTCAAAACTCTTTGGATCTACACGATTCATGTGGATGACATTTTCCCATTGAAAACGGCGATTTTTGCCGAAAAGCAACTAGTTTGCCGGTATGCATAGATACGCCATTTCATGAGATCAGTCTGTTTGGAGTGAGATTTCTTTTGCCGTGCTGCTTACCCATTTTCTTGGCCTGGGCGTGGGCGTCGTCCTGCAGCTTGCTGAGGAAGGGGTTCTCCTGGGTCAGCAGCACTTTGATGTCCTCCACACTCACTCGGATTATCCTGGAGCGAATATACGGCTGGAGAGTGTAGATACCCTTGTAGGACAGAGAGGAGATGTAGCTGACAATCTGCAGACCCTACATAGTAATTCCAGGTTCTTTACACTTACATGATGCATTTAAAATTAATTAATTCTAAGTTTATTTGAAGTGTGAACTCGGCCGTCTGGCTCCCTTGTTATTCAGCTGTGTTCGTGGCCTGTTGTGAATATACTAATGAGAGTAAGAATGACCTACTGCATGTTTGAACACACATTAAGGAGCTTCTTTTACAATGAAATGTAGTACAACATCAAAGAATATGTAGGGTGTTGAAGCCCTAGAAGTAGAAGCTATGCATATCACCATGCATCACTGCGTCTACCACTTCAAATCATGTTAGTTTGTACTAAAAGAGGATTATGGGAATTATGTGAAAAATGTGCAACTGAGGTGTGAAGATTCTGAGAGAATGCCGTGTTTTTACAATAAAAAATAGCTTTCGATTAATAAGATGTGGCTCAACAAAAAGTCGATTTACAGCAAATGATTTTAACTCCACTGAAGATTGAATGTGTGAGGAAGTGATGTCCAGGGTGCTGTGGTGAAAAATAGGGTGCTGTGGTGCGTGTGGTGTGTGTCTTACCTCCTGAGCCAGTCTGAAGGCACAGCCAAACTCCTCTCCATCACTGTTGCGAGACCACACCTTCACCCCTGTGTTAATGACCTGAGAAACAACAACAACAAAAAAGCATGCCGACTTTAACCTCACTAATTAATATCTCTCCTGAAAACATAACCAAGGGTGGTCATTTAAATCAAAATTAACCTAATTATGTTACGGGTCTTGTAGTATTACACTGGTAATGTGTTGTGTGTGTGTGTAAATAATTAGTGACTGCCTTGCTCAAGGCATCTACTGTACAAGATATTCCAAAAGTGTGGGTAAACACAGTGCAGCCGGTCTCTGGTGTCCCAGCACGAGTGGGAGGAGACTGTCAGTGATCTGCACAGTTAAATTCAACAACACTTCTGAAATAAAACTGCATTATTTACGAACCTACGGGAAGTACAATTAACTTAACAATTTAATATGAGAAATACAGATTCAATTCTCTTAAGATTAAACTATTCAACGTTCTGAAAAAGCCTAATTCCATTGATTTTCTTTGTTAAACATGAGATATTATTAGTGTGTCACCCCATCCAGAATCTGTGGAGCGGAGACATGCAACTCACTGTTGTTTAGCCCAACAGAAAAGGGACTAAGAAGTGAAAAGCATCCAGACACAATGAGGAGAACAAAGACACTGAAACACACATACACACAGTGCCACCTGTGCAGGTGCTACAGGGTGGAGGACCAGAGGGATTTGGGATAGGAGGGTCCCATCTGTTAGGCCGCTCCCCTCACATGGGTTGGTACTGTACAAGCACACACACACACAATGAAAATGATCTAATGTGCCAAAGTAAAGCCAATATGTCCGTATCCAAAAACTGGCCCGTGCACTGATATAATAAGCATAATGCAGTTAGTCTGACTACACTGTGTAGTGCAATCAATGCTAAATGCATTGCATCCAGGAAAGGTTTGATTATTGATTTTTAGATCGCATTTCCTTGCAAGAAAAAGCTTCGTCATCATCATCAAACCTGGCGTTCCACGTGTGCGATGAGTTAAACGCCACACACACACACACACACACACACACACACACACACACACCTTCATGCGCTCGCCGTTACTGATCAACACGTTGCGGAGCTCTTTGGACACCATGTACAAGTGTCTCTTTTTGCCGTCGTGGGTCCTGGTCAGAACGTTGAGCTTGGGGAAGTTGGGCGACAGATCATAGAAAGACCTAGAAGAAAACCAAGAAAAAAAAAAAAAAAATACATAGTTTTGCGACACTAAAATGCTGAAAAATGTTATTTCCATTCTAACACACACAGAGACACTTACTGTATGGTGGTGAAGACAGGGTCTTCTTCAGTAAGGAACACAAAGGGGTCTTCCTTATAACCAAACAGCCTCATCTTCTTAGAGGCTGGAGGCCTGGAAAACAGAGAGAGCAGACATTCATTTATCACTTGATTTATTTACTTATTATTACTAGTATATTTTTATATTCAATAATGCTTTCTTCAGGACCAGTGATGGTTGTGTTAATCCAAAGAGTCATTTCTCATTCAGAGCAATGACAGAGACCTTGCAGTTTTCCTTGGTTTATTAGGTCATCACACCAACATGACTCACCCGTAGGGCTGGGCGATATGGACCGAAAATCATATCCCGATATATTTTGGCTGAATATCGATGTACGATATATATCCCGATATTTTTTCCGCAAAGTGAGAGCAAATGTTCAGTCAAAGTCAAAGCCAAATATGACAGGTCACATGTAGTTTAATAGAAACTGGCTATTTCAGTGAACAGTTGCAAAATCAAATGAATAAATAATAAAAGTTTCTTCACCTGGTTCAATGCTCAAATGTTCAAATAACAATAAAATGTAAACATAAATTCTGATTAACCCTTGTGTTGTCTTCCCGTCAACCTTTTCGACGCCTTTTTTTTTCCAGTTTGTTTTAGTTTTTTTCCAACGTTTTAAATTGTTAAATTTTTCTTCTACACATTTTCAGCGCTTATTTCTACATCCCATATTTTCTAATACAGGGCTGGGCGATATAGAGAAAATCAGATATCACGATATTCTTGACCAAATACCTCAATATCGATATTGCGACGATATATTCTAGAGTTGACAGTTGGTGGTCTCGCAAAATATCTTCACACTTAGATTTTAGATAAATAATCATTAATAATAGAACAGCTAGAACAGTCTGGTAAGTTCAGAAAAGTACATCACTTCACTGTAATGCAGTCTTTAAAACCAGGAAAAGACACTTATGTCATATCACGATATCCAAAATCTAAGACGATATCTAGTCTCATATCACGATATCGATATATCGCCCAGCCCTACTCACCCGCACGCTCCGTCTTGCTTGGCAGTGGTCTCCTGGGCCAAGGAAGCTCCTTCGGTTGCCTCCTCTTCTGCCTCCTGGTCTACTTTCCCCTCTAGGCCTTCCCCCTCCTCCACCTCACCCTCGTGGAGGCGGGGAGTGTCTGCGGGGGTCGAGGCCGCCGAGGAGCCTTCAGTCTGGGCCGCTGAGCTGGACGAGATGTCCTTCCTCAGCTGGAGACAAGGGACAGAGAAGAGCAGACAATGAAGTCCCAGCTGTGATTAGTAACATGTGAGTGATGCAATAGGAGGGGTGGGGGGGGGATTATGCTCCATTTCCCTCCTCAAGTAAGACTGACAATCTAAACCATCCATTAAGTGAGTGTGTGTTTGGAAGGAAGTACCTTGGGATATCTTTTGTTCCAAGGCATCAGGGCTTTCTTCACTAGCACAGCCACAAAGAAACCTCCAGTGTTCTGGTGATGTGGCAGAATCCTCATACTGACAATTTAAACACACACACAAACATAAATCATGGAGTTTTACGGTGCCACCTACTGTGAAGATAAACAAGGAATTTTTTTTTTTCAGCATTAAATACAAAAAGGTTCTTAGACGTGTGACAACAGCTCCCTCCGCTGGCCAGCAACGTGCCTGTGAGGCTGAGCATTAAAGTAAAAGCTGCAGAGTAGAAATGACATCATGCACCATTAAGTGAA
The DNA here is from genome assembly GCF_004354835.1 of Perca flavescens. NCBI lineage: Eukaryota > Metazoa > Chordata > Actinopteri > Perciformes > Percidae > Perca > Perca flavescens. The sequence goes on along the minus strand of NC_041344.1, from coordinate 24,986,256 downwards.
GATGTGCAGGTGTGTACATGTATGTGCAGCCATGCAGACAGCGTGTATGCAAAGCTGTGCCAAGGAAATACATCAGACACATTACTCGGCTAATCAAGTTGGCATCAAAACAGAAAAGTGTCTTCAAGTGTGTTTTAATGAGAACAAAATACTCTCAGTAGGATAAAAGATAAGAAAAATGAGCCAAATTAAGAAAAGAGTTTGGCAGGGGGTGGGCAGTTTGATCACATTAAATGGCTCTTCCTTTTCTATAAACAAAAATACCACCTGGGGAAAATTTTAATAGAGGGTTAGGCCTAAATTTTAGGAAAATTCGAATATGCTCTGATTATTTTGGCACTCAAAGAGGCGTTAAACAAGGCTTCCTGTCTCCTGTTTGCTTTGGCTATAGAGCCTTTAGCCGAAGCTATTAGAACCAGGCCATACATGGACTTAAAGGTTACGGGTTAGTATGGGAAGGCCTTTGCTTAGGGACCGAAAAGTCACAAACAGAGTCCCTCACATTATATAATAGCACAAACCTGTATTGAGTGTGTACATACCATCTCTCCAGATGCATGCTAGCAAGTTTCTCTGGGTCTGTTGGCGGGAACATGGTGGGGCGGATCTGTGTGTGACGATGGCTTGGAACCTCGGACCAGTCAGAGTACCACTGGCCCTCTTTGGTCATCAGCTACAGAGACAACAACTGCTTTAAGTGTGCGAGCCAGTCAAAGTAATCCACAGTCAGAGCACCGGCATACAAAGTTCTGTCTGACTGAAGCACTTCCACGACCTAAATATCGTTTGCCTTCATGGTTTATTGTCGTAGCGGTTGGTTTGTAGTAATGGCTGTCAAAAGACTAAACGTTCCAGTACCTTCCAGGAAGCGACCCCAGGCATCCACTTCAGCCCTGGCAGATCAGCCGAGCCGTCGGCCAGCTCCAACGCTCCTGCAACGGGGAGTGGAAAGACATTATAACTTGGCAGAAAACGACTGAAATTTATATCTAAATATAACGCAAGTTCCAAAGTGAATTAAATTGTGGTGTTGGCTCTGCAGCTATTGACCTTATGAGTTTCCAACTCCGCCGTTTTGTGTGATCTGACCAGTTTTACAATCTAGCATACAGTGTTAAAACTACTTGATAGCTGGAAGTAAAGGAGACTTTCTTCCACGGCAGTCTGTAACAGTCAGCGTGTAGTCTAATAAACGACAGAAATGTTCTGTGTGGGGCATTCAAACGCGCTAATACAATATTTCTGCATCCGGAACACACGGTCACATTGAAAACTCATTTCGCTTTAGTTATATTATGACACTACACAGGATTTTCAAATGGATATGATGTGAATGCACATGACAAAAGTTATACGATCATACCAAACATTTGCCACACTTAATTTGTTTTAGTGAATGCTTGTTTTCATACTACTTCATATGAGTAAATGAGGTTCAAAGAACCCGATATAAACATATGTATATGTAAACATCAGAAGAGTAAGCTTCCAGACCAACACATCAAAAGGTAGCAAGAATAGGATGCAAATAATGTTAATAACTTATCAATATGCATTGCTTCAAGAAATTAGACCATATTTTTTAACTAAAAATGCCACACACTTTCTGGTTTTAGGATCTCAAATGTGACTTGAGTAGTTTTTTTTTTGTGATAAGAAGCTGAATATTGTTGCGGTTTAGACTGCTGGTCGGAAAGAATGAGCGATTTCAACACATCACCTTGGACTTTAGGAAATTATAGTGGGCATTGTCCAATTTTAGACCAACAATAATTTATTAATTAAGCATCGGTGCTCTTGAAATGTTTCACCATCAAAACATACACCGTAGGTCAGTTTGTGACAGAGATCCTCTTTTTATTCCAAGATCTGCTGTGGATGTGATTGAGTGAAATTAATTCCCCCTGGATGTGAACGCGTGTTGCCAACTTTGAGACATTTATAGCAGGCTGTTTGAACCAATCAGGGCTGTGACTTTTGACTTGTGTTTATTCTAGCCAGCAAGAACAACTGGAAGAGAAACACAAAACTGAAAACAGAACTTTGATTTAAATGAAAAGTCAAACAAACTAATTGCTTAAATTGAATAGCCCTGTGAGCGTTTGTGCGTGTTGGTTACCTTCGCTCTTCTCCAGCAGTGCTGCGATGACAGCTTCGTCCTCTATAGGGTTGAGTGAACAGGTGGAGTAGACCATCCTCCCTCCTACAGCCAGCTGTTCAACCCCACGCACTGCGATACGCAGCTGGAGCCTGACACACACACACACACACACACACACACACACACACACACACACACACACACACACACACACACACACACACACACACACACACACACACACACACACACACACACACACACACACACACACACACACACACACACACACACACAGTGTAATTAGCAAGAAAAGGAACACACTCCATTCCCTTGTCCTTTAGTCAATTTGGTCTACCACACAAGTGCATGAATTCCTATGTCACGTAAGCACAAATGCTCAGTCTCCCCACTCACCCGTGGAGGTGCAGGCTGTTGCTGGTCGTCCATTTCTTCCACACATCTATGTTCTTCCTCAAGGTGCCGTCACCGCTGCAGAACACAGAAGACAGCAGCACCAGTCAGACACAAGCCCAGTTTGGCCCGAGGCGCCCGAAACCATCGGAGATCCCCGACACTTTTCACACTGCACTGGGGGAATTCTTGCAGCCCAAAATGCCTAATTTTGCAGCAGTATGGTAAACAATTGGGATAAGAGTTGCAATGCCTTCTGTATTTTTGTAGCTATGGAACTGTGGAAGACTGAAAATTGCAACAACAACAAACAATTAGATTTTTCTTTTTAAATAATTCTTTAAAAATAAAATGAAAAGTTGTTTCTGGGAGAATAAAACTACTCTAGGCTAAGTGTTCCAAGTAACCTTCCTAAAACGGCTGAGGATTCTGCTAATACTGGAATAATATTAAAAATGACTGGTGGATTTAAGACAACAAATGATAATTTACTATTGAATGAATATTATTGAATCAAATTCACTAATATATCCGTTAGTGGCTGGTTGATATTCACACTGTAAAATGTAAATTTCCCATCCTGGCCTGAGACAAGCATTCACTTACAGCTTGATGAAGGCCTTTTTATTGCACTTACGAAAATCGAGCGTAGCTCTCCTCAACTCAAGTCATGGTCTAATTAGTTCAATTGGTTGGATTGGTTGAATGTGCCTGAATTGTCGTGATCGCGACATCGCAAATTCCTGGAGAGACTGTGCGATATGGGTCAGTGATGCCGACACAAGCCAGATGCATAAGGCAAAGTCCTGCAGCCCTTTGCTGACCTGCAGGGCACGTCACACAGGATGCGGTCGTAGAAGAGGATGTCCTCCTGGCCGTCTATGTCGATCTTGAGCGTGGGGATGCAGGAGGCGTCGTGGTTGACCACCATGATGCAGGGGCTGTTGAGACGCTTGGCTTGGTGCACAAGCAGGTAGCAGCGTTTGTTGTCGACGTCGTTGGCAATGACAAAGCCCTCTGGAGGTAGAAGAGTGGACTAAAGTGAACTACTGTTAAAGTGACAGGGACTGCCAATTAACCCACTAGGTACTACGTTTATATTCATAGAGCACAAAATGATTTTTTATTTTTTTCAATCCAATACAAAGAAAATTGGTTATTGTAGCATCTTTCCTGGTTTTAAATGTGTGCATCTCACCTGGAAATGGCACGTCCATGTCAGAATGGAGCATCTCAATCAGCTGGGCTGTCTTCGACCCTGGAGCTGCACACATGTCCAGGATCTGCACAGAGACACACGCATGTTAACAATATCTTTTTCTTTAAAGAAAGCTGTTTTCAAGCCACAAGGAAAGTGTTTTACAAGGGGGGCACAAGGGAGAGAAAACAGAAAATGCATTAAGCACAGAAAGACCTACTATTTTTAACCTTCAAAGAGGGCAGTGCTTTTACCTTGTGGTGTGACTCAATCTTCAGGAGGAGAGGAGGGATCATACTGACAGCTTCCTGTCGGCTGATGTTACCCTGCAAGGACAAATGCAAGAATGATGCCCGCCTTTCCATTTCTCTGACGACTTCTGACATTTTGTTTCACTTAATTTTTCTAACTTCCTATCCAGGGTACATTTTGTGAACATCGCCAATATGAACAGCTGCGATGCTACAGTTATAAGTGAACTTCTTTAACAGGGCTAAATAATGATGTCAAAATAATTCCACTGGCGTTTGTTGTATATTTCTGTTTGGGTTGACTCACCGACTCAGTCTCGCTGACCAGAAACTGGTGGAACTTCTCCAGAAGGGGAGACTTCCTAATGATCTTCCTGCTCATGTTGGTGTGCCAGGCCTGCTCGTCGGGATACCTGGGAGAGGACAGGCACAGTGTGTGTACTGAGTTTCTAGTTTGAACCTGTGTGTTCTTTTAGCCTTGGGTAAACCATGACATCTTACCAGCTCAGAGGTTGTGGAGCCTCAATCTTCTGGCCATCGATCTCCACTTCCTGAATATCCTTAAAGTATTTCTCCTTCAGACAGTGGAGGATTTCCTTGGCATGGCTGGAGCAAGACAGAAAGAGGAGAAATCGGGCATGTAGTAACAACAAATACTAACTGCAGTCATCCAACGTGATAAATACAATTAATTCAAACCACTGTCCTCCTTACAATCCAAAACATTGTGGCTTTGGATCAAGATGATGCACATGTGCACAGTTGTGGGTTTACTCCTACATAGCAACTCTCATTCATGATTTACTCTTTCACATCTATCATCATGTACATTTAGTTCAAAAGCACTTTTATCAATTACAGCTAAATAACAAGTTAAACTGTCTCCTGCAGCTTAGCACCTAGTGAAAAACATTTTTTGTGTCGTGAAAAATGGGAATTCAAAAGGTGACTGTACTGTACAGACAGACAACAAAAACAGACCAAAGGGGTACAACTTCTAAGATTTCTTAACTTGCCATAAACAACAAGCGCATTAGATGTAAAGCATCTTGCATGGCTTGGAGCATGACACTTTGTTTACAGACATGACAAACAGTCAGAATCCAGGTTAGAAATCTGTCTGACTCACCTCTTGTATCCAGTGATGCGGATGGTTGCTGGCAGTGGTTCCCTCATTGCATCCATGAACTGTTCAAACTCTCCCCCAGGCACCAGGCCTTGCTCTTTGTAGTAGTGCTCAAACAGCTTATTCTCCTTGACAATGTCAGCATAGCCAGCTCCCCAGCCCTGAACACATGGATGCATGTTATCAGTATGGGTCATATCTACTAAACATTGTTTAACTGTCTTTGAGTACAGTTATAACTGGAAAATCCAACTACTAAATACAGATAAAAAAAAAAAAAAAGAAATAGGTAATTTTATTGTTTTCTTGCTTATGGTCAACAGAGAATAACTAGAACACGTCATAAAACCTGCTACTAGGGCTGCTACTAAATTCTTAGTCGAATAACACTCATTCAATTGTATCGAATAATCGATTAGTTGATTTAATAGACAGATCTGTAAATCTAAGTTTCTCAGCAAAGAGTCATGCAAAAGCACCACTTTAATTATTGTGTTTACCAGAGATGTGCTCGTACGTTTCGACTAAGAGGGAACAGCCCTACCAGCTACATTTATTTTACTATGGTCTATTGATCAATTCGGCATGTAGTAACTTTAATCCACAAACTACGCACTTATTTTAATTACAGTTTTGAGTTTTCAACCCTGCTTGCTTCTTCCCTTCACGGTGTTTTCATTGAATGACTTCAGGCTCGTAAGAGGTGAACCAATGTATGTAACTGTACGCATGGCAACATAAAATAAACACATTTCGGAACTAAGTGTGGTGAAGCCCACGATCCCTCCGAGCAAAAACAAAAAGACTAACGTCACGAATGATGGTCACACTTTGGAAATAGCCGTGTTAACGGTAACTAGCTAACAGTAAAGCTCTCTGATATTGCAGCTGTTTAGCAGTGTGTAGCAGCATGACTGCACAGGTTTTCTAAAGAAATGTTCATCCCCAGCCCACTTCGCAATTAATTAAATAAAAGGTTACGCTAGTATGTGGCCTGACTGAGCACTTTACACCTAAGGTTAACATTAGCGAAAGTTGCCGCACAACGTTAGAAGTGTGAATCTTACAGCGTTGTCTCTGTCGTCCCTGCCAGTAGTCTGGTTTTTCTGCCTCTGCCTGCTTCTTTTCCCCATGTTGGAATAGCACACAACTCTGGAGAAAAGTCTGCGGAACAACGTGGTGCTAGATACAGAAAAATGTCCCTGCAACTCGGATAAAATGTGAATCCACAGAGCGTTTGAAAAGGAATTGCTATCCACGAAACGTGCTGCCTCTGACGCACGTGATTCAGGACCGCTCGAGGTGGCCACGAAATCTGCCTGTTCCTTTGTTGACACCGAATGAGATTTCGATTTTAATTGTTTCAGTGTAATATAAAATTATTAACATTATTGCACTGTTAAACTCAACATCCGCGCCACCGGGTACAGAAGGTGATGTAAATAGTAATGAATATTTATTAGTGACATCAGACACCACACGACGTTGAATAACTTAGACGCAAAAGAGAGAATTTTCATTGGCTGATAAGATCCAATGCCATATCTGTTTAGGGACTGTGATTGGTCCTGGATGGGAAACGCATGTCGCGTGTGCTTATAGGCTACCGCTTGCAATCGTCAGTAGTGATACAGCATTTTGGCAACTAGTTGCAAATATTAGTTACATTTTCATTGTTTCTATTTTTTATTTTTGTAACAATAGCCTCTTAGCCGTGATGGACGCACTCCTTTCCAGGCTCTTCTCCTCGGAAGAAGAGGAACTGTACATGTTGGACTGCATGGCTTACTCAATGGTTTTCATGGCAGCCTGCACTTTCGTTACTTTGCTTTTCGAAAATGTCCCATACGGACGATATGCAACCAGCAAATATGGATTTCCGGTTAATGTCAGGCTTGCTTGGTTCGTTCAGGAGCTGCCTGCGTTCCTGGTGCCTTTGTGTCTGGTAGTTTGGACATCCTCTGCGAAAACCTCTCTGCTGCCCAACCAGCTGCTCATTGGCATGTATTTCTGCCACTATGTTCAGAGGTAGGTCATTACAATCAGTTTAATCAGGAGTTTACACCTGGAGGCAAGTGTTTGCTGACTAGGGTCACCAGCATATGTGTTTGTGTGTGCAAAATAAAATGATAAATATCTGAATAATTATGTAGCTTAATTTAATAATGGACACAGGAAGAGATCAGGGTGTAAAAACGTACATTAGATTTATATTGTATCAATAGTACTAGCCCACCATGTTAGAATGTCAAAGCAAGTATTTCAAATAACTTAGTTGTGTTATTAATATTTTTTGTTCTGCTGCAGATCCCTTATTTATCCATTTTTAATCCGAGGAGGTAAACCAACACCATTCGCCTCATTTGTCCTGGCCATTGTTTTCTGCATCTATAATGGCTACATGCAGATCAGGTACCTGAGCCATTATGCTGAGTACCCTGCATATTGGGTTACACATCCATGCTTCATCGCAGGTTGGTGTTCTGTGTAGAAATTATTGGTGAAACTGGTTTGGCATTCACAACACTAAAGGTATCACATTGATGTTGGGACATGAGCATAGGTGAAATGAAGGATTTCTTCAATTTTATATTTTATATACACAAGGTACACGGATAAAAGTCTATGAGAAGAATACTCAAGTTAAATCAACATTCACATTAAAAATAATGAAAAAAAAGCAAGTAAAAGTCAGGAAATACAGGATACCTCTGCCATCTCTCCCAGTTCATTCCTTATACCACTCTTTCATCTCCTACTCCTCTCTTTTTCCATTTGAAATGAAATGACTTTGCTTAAACACACACTGCTGTCATTCAAACTCTTTGGTCCATCTTGTCATTTCCCTCTTTTGGCGTTTGCTCCACTGCAAGGTGCTTCTCACGCTTTCCAAACCTCAAAGTGCTCAGCAGTTTTTCTTGGCTCCCATTGCTGTTCAAGTTAACACAGGAAACTGTCAATTTAAAAGAAATGTTTTTTCCACTGTAAATGCCCCTCCACTCCCCTTATAATCCCTGTCGATCCATGCGCAGGCCTACAGCAGATAAAAACCAGTGTAACAAAATCAAAACAAATATCCAAGTAGAATGGAATTACAGTTTTAAGAAGCAATGTAAGAAGTTGCTCAAAAAATTTAACATTTACTAAATTATTTCCAACATTTTACCACCCATCCTTGACAAAATGATTCACATATGATGAGTAGTGAGCAGTTTGTGTTAATGCGGAACTATGTGTTGTATCTATGTTGTTATTATTATTATTATTATATATGTTAGGACTCTCTTACCGACCTAAATTTATGTCCCAATTTTCAGTGACTATATTGCCTTAAATCCATATAATTATAGTCGTATAACCTGACTGAGTTGCCATTTTGAATCTGGAACCAGGCTGATGTACAGTGATGACCCTGATTAGTTTAACTAGCCCAGTCTGTCCACGGTCCAGACTCTCTAAAGACCCTGACGCACCAACCCAACGGCCGACTGTCGGCAGAAAAGGCAGTTGGACTGATCAGTCGGCTCCCCGAGGTCCAAAAAGTGCCTCAGAACACACCGAAAAGACGCCGACTTGAGCGTGTAATACGTCTCCATAACAGCAGGCAGCGCTAATCTGTATTGTCGCCCACAAAATGAAAACCGGCAGCTGATTGGACGAATGCGTCACGTGGGTCTGGCTGCTCCCGGAGTTTTCAACCGGGCATAGACAGAACTCAATGTCTGAAATACCATGTGCATGTTTAGTTTTTAAATAACTATTGTTACATTTGTCAGGTGAATTTGAGAGTTTCTCATGATGTGACGGAATATGACCTTCTAAACAGATGCTAAGTGTACAAAAATACTATATATCCGTTTCATGCAGTGTGTTGTGTAAGAAGTTTATTTTGAGCATTGTAGGTCACAGAAGCAACCATACTGATGTGTAAACATGCTCTAACTGTTAGGGCATGGGGGGAGGGGAATGGATACAGCATAGTATCACAATATTTTCCGTGGCAATACTGTATCAATACACAGACTTGTGTTGGTCAGTCTGTCTGCTTGGCAATCCCCATTTTGCAGTAATAAAATTGAAGTGAGATGAACAAACAGAGAAATGTATATTTTTTGAAAAAACCGATGTTGACAAAGTTTCCTTTTGGGGACATCATTTAAAATTGGGGAAAAATGTAAAGTTGTAATAAAGGTGCTAAATTGCAATATATCGCAGAATATTGCAATGTCTAAAATCGCAATAATATCGTATCGGGACATAAGTATCGTGATGATATCGTATCGTGAGGCCTCTGGTGATTCCCACCCCTAGTAACTGTTATAGAAACGGTCAACATTTTTCGCAAATATGCTCATTTGCTTTCTTTTTGAGACTTTGATGAGAAAACTTGAGCTCAGACTCATGCTCAATGTCTGTGCACGGAGTATGGAGCTGGAGCCGGGAGGCAATTAGCTGAGCTTAGCATAAAGATTGTAACCAGGAGGAAGCGGCTTACTATCGCACAGATACATATCAGAGTGGTAATGATCTGCTCATCTAACTATTGGGGGAGGGAAGCAAATAAGAGTACTTCCTAGAATGTTTAAAGTATTTATTTATTTTTTTTTTTTTTTTTTTTTTTAAAACATGAGTTGGCTATTTGGTCAGTAAAATGTCATGCTAAAGCAGCTTTTGGTCCGTTGACTGTCTCCAGGGTCCGTGCTGTGGTTGGTCGGGTGGCTGGTGAATGTGCACTCTGACCACATCCTGAGGAACCTGAGAAAGCCCGGAGAGACTGGTTACAAGATTCCCACAGGTAAGGGCTTTAGTCATGAAAACACTGGGCCAAATCATTGCTCTCACCACAGCGAACAAGTTACAGTCCATCTAACCTTCAAAGAGGGAAACTTGATGAGAAGTTTAAAATAATAAAATACATTTATTTAAAGATCTAAAATGGAAAAAAAAAAGCAGGTTTGGCGAATCGTTGCTCCTAGATTGCAAGTTAATGCATGCTCTATTCCACTTGGTGACGTAATGCCGGTTTGTTGCCAAGCGGCAAAAAAAAAAAAAAACATAGGCCAAAATTAAAGTAGAAGAGAAGGAAGCATAATGACGGATAGTGTCATGGAAGCACCTGCTGTAACGGACGAAGACCAGCCCGACGACAGTAGTGATGATGATAGCGTTACACCCCTTTTTTTTTTTTTTACTTCTAATACTTAAGTACATCTAATATCAGAGTATTACTTATGATACTTAAGTACTGTAAATATCATATACTTTAAGACCTTTACTAAAGTAATATTCTAAAAGGAGACTTTAACTTTTACCAAAGTCTTTTTCTGGTAAGGTACTTGTACTTATACTTCAAGGTGCTCTAAGTGATGTTGGGTGACGTTACTTCTTGTAAACTTCAGTTTGTTTTTCTTGCCGTTTTGTGGATCCTGGGCTGTCTACAGAGACTGTGTGTTTGTTTTTTTTTACACTGTGTTCCGGGGACAGGCAGCTAGCTATGTTGTAGCCTAAAAAACGCTTGACGTCACTTAGAGCACCTTCAAGTATTGCTTTTGAAGTATTTCATACAAGACTGCCAGTTACTGTAGCCAACCTTGACAATGTACAATTAAAAATGTGTATATTTACCGACTGAATGGCACCATTCTTGTGCATGACATGTAATGTCAAAGGACCATTTTACATTGTAACGCTACTTCTACTTAGGTTTAGAGCGTGCAACCTTTTTTCCACCACTGTCGTGGGGGTGACAAGAAAGTCAAGAAAGCAGTAATCACATCATGGCACAGAACTCTGCGGTCTTTGTACACAGCGCTAGATGCTAATTTTCCAGTGTGGTCACATGATTATACAGGATCAAACTGTAAGCAGAATCACAGGTTGTCAATAGTTATCTTTTCCTCTCTGCCTTGCCCTCTGTGAACCCTCACATTAGTGTTTAAAAATGTTCTTCCTGCTCTGACTGGTCCAACTCCGCTGTGTGTCAGTGACTCACAGTTCTTGTAGTGTTTGTTTGTGTAGCTTTGCTGTGCTTGACACCGACAGAAAAATGTTCTTAACCACACAGTGTTTCTAGTAATCATGTTAGACAGCCCCATGCTGGAACATGGACATTATGTCTGTAACCTAGCATGTCAAGATACATGCTAAATAAAGCAGGCAGTCTACTGCTCATCCGCTCAACACCACACTCATGTTTGTACGGCAAATATGAAGCTACAGCTGGTTTGGTTAGCTTAGCTTAGCTTAAAATAAACACTGGAGACAGGGGGAAACGGCTAGCCTGGTTCTGTCCAGTAACCAAGGTAGAAAAGTCTGCCTGCCAGCACAGCTTAAGCTCACTAATGTGTTATACATTGTTTGTCTAATAAATACAAAAATAAAGGGTAAAAAACAGTTTTACAGAGCCATGCTAGCTGTTCCCCCTTATTTGTTTTCAGTCTTCATGCTAAGCTAAGCTAAGCTAACTGGCTGCTGGCTCCAGCTTCATATTGAACTGACAGATATGAGAAGATCATCTAGCTCAGGGGTTCCCAAAGTGGAGTCCGGGGACCTCCAGGGGTCCTTGAGGGGCGTTCTAGGGGGTCCCCAGCAAAAAAGGGAATCATTTATTTTAACAATAATTCCATCCATAAGTATTACAATGAAAGAATGACTATTTTGGTCATGGGTTCCATACACTTTCTGTAATAAAAACAAGGGTTGGGATCCACTGATCTCAGCAAGAAAACAGGTTTATTTCCCAAAATATGGAACTGTTCCCTTAAAACAAAGAATGATAGGGCGTATCACTCTACTTGTATCAAGAAAATGAACATTTCTGAAAATTCCTAAAACAAGTCAATTGAAAACATTTCACTGACAAAACAGATGAAATATGGTTTTGATGGTGGATATTTTTTTTTTAGAGTGTATGACCTTTACTGTGGATGCACATTTAATAAGGACAGGGAGGGGGTGGTTAAACAAGATTTTGGCCACTCTCCAAATTGACAAATAGTTTTGAGGGCACTGTGTATTGGAAAAGCAAAATTGCTTTTTCTTTGGATTATATACTTGGTAAATTCACACAATAAGTTGGATTTTCCTTTTGCTAACTGAATCAGTAATCATAACAGGTTCACAAAGAGAGTGGCTCCCCTGACTAAGAACATAAAGTCCCAACAATAGCACCTTGAGTCTGAACTTGCGGTGAACCTGTTAAAACAATCTGTCCCGGACCCTCAAGGAAAATAAAATGGAGAAGGCGAGGAAGGAGGAAGCTGTGAGCTATGCTGCTCCAAATGAACTCCCAGCCACGTCTGGAATCCCTTCAGCCAAGAATGCCATTTTCACATAGAGGGTAGCAACACTACACATGGCCTGCAGTCACAGAGGGAGTGCTCAGCCAGCTATTGACCAATAGCAATACCAATAACATTGACCAATGTGGAGCTATAGCTTTTGAGACTTTAGCGGCTTGCAGACTCAAAATTGCATTGAGATTGTTGAAATGTCTGTACTCTAGTATTGTAGTAGATTGTTCTTGCTTCAGTGAACAAAAAGAAAGGGTAAGCGTCCTAATTCCTGTGTCTTCCACCCTCAGGTGGAATGTTTGAATATGTGTCTGGAGCCAACTTCTTAGGTGAGATAACCGAGTGGGCTGGCTTCGCTCTGGCTAGCCACTCTGTTCACAGTTCAGCTTTTGCCATCTTTACCACAGTGGTCCTCGCCAGCAGGGCTGTGGCCCACCACAAGTAAGAAATATAACACAGACTCTCTCACACACACACACACACACACACATTAAGGTTTTCATGGATTGTATTGCACACTTTGAAGCAAATACTTGTATTAATAGAAGAAAATGCCTTTTTTCCCTCCTCTCTCTTTAGATGGTACCTCGCCAAGTTCGAAGACTACCCTAAAAGTAGGAAGGCCCTGATTCCCTTTCTGCTCTAAAAACAAAGTGGGTACTAGAAGCCTGAAAAGCTACTGGTTCTTACTGTGGCTAAGAATAACATTTGCACAATACGTTCTTATAATGTAGGAAAGCTGCTGCTGTTGTTGGTTTTCTTTTTCTTTTTTACTGAAAACCGAATGAATCACAGGATGCATGCTTTTAAATGCTCTGCAAGCAAGCAACGGCTAGTATCATTACCTTTGCTCATTACTTTGTTAATAATGTCCATAAAGCACAAAATAACCTCAACAACCATGAACTGAATGTACTGAAAGCGCTATGTTTGCTGGAGAGGCAACATTCAGCGCCCCTCCAGAGGAAATAACCTATGAAATGGAGTATACCTCAACAGTAATACAGTGGATTTATAACACTCGGCACCAGCAAAGAAAGATTTTTAAGACTCTCCGCTGATATTCTCCCAGATGGAACATAAACTTGGAAATGCAAAGCAGACACTTAAAAAGTTTTTCATTCACTGTCTCGAGTCATCTGTTGCAAGTGCATCTTTTTAACATCCATTTGAATTACACAGATGAAAGACGAAGGACCTCGAATGAAGTCCCAATACATTTCCCTACCTCATTTTGCTCTGGGTAAAGACTTTTTTACTACTCACCTCATCATCTAAAACTCCTGGAATGAAAAGCCCCTTTGGAACAAAGGGTAACTGCATCGCTTTCCTGTAAAGACTTGAGACTGTAGCAGGCCTGTCCACAGCTCCTGGGCCGCAGGGAAATCAAGCATGGCCCTCAATAACTCAGCCGTGCCTGAAATGAGAAGAAGATAGTGTTGCCTCAACACATCACTCCTGTCGGGGCTTCTGAGAAAGAGAGCAAAGAAGAACTGGTGGAGAGATGAATGAGTTATGTTCAACGCAGGAGCACATTTGACCTAAACGACGCTGAATGGATGAGCTTGTGTGTGTGACTGAATGAAAAGAGGGAGCCTGGGAGAGAAGATAAGAAAATTAAACATTGGAATCAATCTTAAGATTCTGTTTTTGTTTCATAATCCCTTTTACCATGAGCTAAATAATCTTATGAGTGGGAGTTGGGACTTTTCTGAAATCATGTCTTATTTTATAGATACTAACAATGTGATCTGCCTTATGTTCAGTATTTCTCATAATAGGTTTAGATAGGAAACAAGTGCAATTATCTCATCAACGTTTTCACAAGTTTAATTCGTATGCAAGTGAAAATGACACGATTGCACCAAAGCTAGGTTAATACTGAACCGTTCCCTATCCCATAAAGTGCCAGCTGCAGTTTCCTCCCATAACTCTAAATCAGTTATCCCTTTCCAGTCACAGCCAAGGCCACGTCATTATGAATTTTATGAATGTGTTGTATTTGAAAAGAAATATACATTTTGTCATCGTTTTTACACATGGTCTCATCAATAAATCATAAGACCTCTGTGTCTGAGTGTGATGAAGAATGAAGGCTGCGTGTCGCTGAAGGCTATGCAGAGTGACATCCTTCATTTTCGAGGTCCCCACTGTTTCTCTCTTTCTCTTCCAGGCTATTTCCTCTGTGTATCCTCTTTGTCCACGCTTCGTGTAATTGCATCTCTATATTACACAGCCAGTCTTTACTGAGCCTGCCATCTGACTATAATACCATTCATCTTTAGGCAGGCGCCAACGGATTTTCTTTTTTATATGCTAAGTATTTCATTGAACTGGCTTTTAACTCCTCAAACATATTCATTCGCTGTTCTGAAATATTGTTTTTACATATGCCAACCTGGGCCCCCTATAGGAAAGCAAAGCAAAAGCAGCAGTAGACCTGCAATGTCACCTCGTACAGAGAAAGATAGAATAGCTTGAACATTTCTTCAGTTATAGCGTTGGTTATTCTTTCCTTTTTTATGGCTGCTGTCACGTAGGGGTGTTCATGAGGTTTTGAGAATTTAAGTTGTGTCTTTAAAACGCCAAATGTAAGCTATAGAAGATAATGATTTTTGTTTTGCAAATTCTTTTCAGGAATTAGACCATGAGAAACAGTCAGCTGATCAGAGCTAACTATTCTGGCCATACACAAGAGTAGGTCAGTTGATTTAATAACGTAATAAAATGTTTAGATCAATATTACTCATTACAGAACTTAGTCAAATTACTGTACAATGCTGATTTCTTTTGATCTTTATCTTTGGCCTTTGCGTCCCATGGCCTTTTTGTGTGTGTTTGGATTGATAAAATTTAGTAAGGATCCTTCCCCTCGGTTTCCAAACCCACCGATAGGTGTCATCAACAATTATGCTCTAGTTTACATAACACACGTGACTGGCTGGTTTAGAATGTGTGAAAGCCTGATATGCAAAAAGCAAAAAAAATAAAGCAACGCGTTAAAACGAACGCAAAGCCTCAGCGGTTGCCTGCAGGTGGTGCGAGTGTTAACATTAAAGAAGCTGTTTTTCCTTGCCTATTATGGCACACTTCAGGTCTAAACAGCTTTTGTAACTTTTCACAGGTTGACTGGAACTGGCAGGTCCGGATTTGCAGTTCTGACCCCGCAGGAGCTGCTTTGCTGTGCCCATTGTAACTCTGTCCTTGTTATGCTGTATGAAACCCCACAGTGCACTTGACACACCACAGGCAATATGTGCCAGTGCAGAGTTGTGAAATAGCTGTTGATATAACAGTGTAAATGCAGCTTTCCACTAATGTGGGTTAAATATCAGGAACATGCTGCGGCCTCATTATTATTCAAGCCACATGCAGTCTCAGACTACTGGCTGCTTCCTTAATATTATCTGCCATTACTGTTATGCCTAAGAGCATACTGTTGTCTTTTCCAGCCGTGTGTGTGTGTGTGTGTGAGAGTGTGTGTGTGTGAGAGTGTGAGAGAGAGAGAGAGAGAGAGAGACATCTGTCAGCTGTGGTCCAGTCGTCACCAATGTGGTAATCCCATAAAAGCTGACAATGAGACAAACCAGCCTTGAAATTGCGCACGCACACACTCTGGCACACCGTCAATGATGGCGTTTGGCTTGAGCCGAGACTGTGACACGAGAAATGAGAGGAATAACCTATTCAATCTGGTGTTTCACTCAAATGCCTGTGTTTCATACAGTGTAAGATAGAGGGAGATAGAAAGAAGAGCTTAGATTTCTACAGGCATACAATGGGAGTGAGCAGCTGTGTGTGTATGAGTGTCATACAGAGGGCTGCATATCCTAGCTGGCACATTGCTCTGGGGGGTTTTCCTTGACTCTGTCACATGCTGCACGTGAGTAGCAGGGGTTGGGGGCGGGCATTATGCAAGACACTCGCTCTCTCATCCTCTCTTTTACGTCCATACACATCCCAGAAGGTGCTGGTTATGCCTTATCCAGCCTGCCTCCGCTCCGTCCTAGAGCTTAATGGGCTGGGAGATGGTTGTTACTCGGGCAGGGTGGCATACAGAGTCTGGATGATCAACACCATCTACTGTGTATTGCCCCTTGAAAATGAGCATTTTGGTTCACGGGCTGCAGAGTACATCTGAAATGCTCCATTTGCGCTTAGACAGTAAACCCCTCTGTGTGTTACCCTGTGGAATGCAGTTTTCTGCAGTTTGTATGTATGTGAGCAGCATTTCAAGGGCCAGAGGTTGTGATTATGGCTCCCAGCTGTATTTCAGATGCCAGCTGACAACACAATGTGGTCTCCCTCTCTGGCTAATGTTTATGTAAATTGTATTTTGTTGAAGAGTGATGTTTTATTTATATATATATATATATATATATATATATATATATATATATATATATATATATAGAGAGAGAGAGAGAGATTTTTTACACATTCAAATTAGGATTTTATGTTTACATTTTATGTCAGAGCTTTCCTAAACAGAGGCCCATGAAGTTGTGGATCCCTACCTGAACACACATTCCCTTTGAATCCCAAACTATCAATGTCCCGAAAAATTCACAGTTTTGCATTATGTAGTATGGATATGTTATGTGCCAATATTTAAAAATAGCTATCATTCCTGCAAGATTCAGCCACTACCTCCTAGTTGTAGGGGGATGCCCTATGAACCCACCCATTGGTGATGGCCTGGGGATATAATGTATAGGCCTAAGGACCTCTGGGCTCCAGGCCCAGCTTCAAGATCCGCTGGATCACAGGATCCTCATTCATTACTGACGATTTACCGTGGACTCCATTACTTGTTGTTCAATTAAATGTTTATTAAATTAAAACTAAAATATATATTCCGTGCAATTCATCAAACGGCCGGAGTGATGAAGAAGTGGGCGGATGGGGGGGCGCAGTCGTCGTTAAAGAAACCCCTCGTAGAGCGCATGCGCATGGATTTGAAGAGATAGAATACGCCATATTGAATTCCCGTAGGAAACGGCTAGCGTTTTTTCCCCCAGCTAGCGGTGTAAAGGGGCCACTTTATCTATGGTCCTGATTCGGTTTAATGTTTAAATACTTCTCTTCTTCGCAACCCCGGACAGAGCAGCGACATTTGAACGGCCCCGGTAGTGGCGCAGATTGACAACGGGCTCGCTAGTGATACTTGTAGAGGGGTTACCAGAGAAAGAAGTTGAATGGATCCGAGGGTAGCTTGGATTCAGCCCGAACAGAAAGGACCTGCGAACGCCTTATGGATGCACGTCTGGGAGACCTCTCAGGGAGTACGGACACTCTCCGTTCAGCACCAGCTTCACAATCAAAACCACAACCAGTGCGTGAATTATGCTGCGTTGGATGTTTTAAAAAATGTGGCGACCGCGGTGGCATCGAGCAAGAGCATTTGCAGCAGCACCGGTAACGTTGCTGCCAGTTTAAGCAGCGGCAGCAGCCATCACAGCATCATGAACGGCACTACTAGTATTAACGGCGCTGCGATTTCCTCGCTGGGGATAGCGCTGTCCAACGGGAACGTGTGTAGCTCCTTCGCCACGACGAACGCCGCTGAACCAGGTAAGGGCAGACCCCTGCCCCAGAAGACGGGATCTGTCTCTTCGTCCTCTTCACAGGAATCCGGGGCGGACAGCCCCCCTTCCAGCTGCTCACTAGAGAGGACTATGGGTAGCAATGAAACGGGCAACATTAACAAAAACGTCGGGGGTGCCAATCTGCTATTTAGCGTGAGGGACAGCATGGACAATAATGTCAACCTCTACCACCGTCTACCAACGTCACAGGAGCAACCGGCTTTTAATTTCCCGCAGGTTTGCGGGAGGCGCCACCAGGTTCACCCCTCTGTACCTGTAAATCAGACACACAATCACCATCCAGGCCGAAGGAAAAGTGACAACAAAGCAAGCACTTATGGGATGAACTACTTGCTTTCAAACTGCACTAATGGCAATTATGCGAGCACTTGGACGCCCTGGAAGACGAGGAAGTACAACCCTGGGCTCCTCGGGTGAGTGAACACTATTACTGCTGTAGGAATTTAAAAGGCTAACGTTAACATTTTCAGTTTGTTTTCACGTTAATGGTTAAAAGACGTTGTTACATATTGCGCAATAACGTGTGTCAAGTATTCTGGTAACGTTAGAATGTGATGTAGCTATTTTCAACGCAGTTAACGCTATCAACGACAGTATACCTAGCATTGCAGTTTAAACTGGAGTTGGGCTGTTTGCTGGATAGCTAACCGATAGACAGCGGTGGTTGGCTACAAGACCGGAAGTGCTCTGATTTCGCCTGCTGAAGTTTGAACTGGGCCGCTAAAAAAAACAAAATACAAATATAGCTACAACACAAACCATTGCGAGAAACGATTAAAATACGTGCATTGTGGGAACTTGACTTAGAAGTGTGTTTTAAATTGTTTATTTATTTAGGTTTTGACCGGATATGTGCTTTTTAGTGTTTGTTAGCCTGATGAGCCTAACTTAACGTTAGCTAACGGTTGTTCCCTTTTGTCTCCGCATTAAAGTTAGCAAACTAGCAATTTTAAAACAAAACGAATACACTTTTCCCGTCAAAATTATGCCGAATTAGAAAGTAGAGTTTAAACTCTTAGCTAATAGCAAACTGAAATAATTATAAAATACTTCAACCTGGCCAGGTCTTAGCTAACGGGGTTGGATAACACTTAACGTGTGTAATGTTGGGTGAAGTTAACTGAACTTTCAGGTGATCCCCGGGCAGTCCAACTTTTGTTTAATTGCTCGGTCATGAAAGTTGATCAGTCTGCTTAGAGTGAGAGTAAAATGAAACTTTGGGTTTAAAGGAGGAGCCTTGATATTGTATGTTTTAGTAGTTTCCGCTGCATTAAACCTAAATAAAAGTTAAACTAATAGAAGTTAGACTGTTCCTTTAGTAAGTTTAGTTATGCACGTTTTCTTGACTTCATCGTATTCCTATCTTGATAAATTGCCTTTATGCCCAAGTTATTCTGGGTGCAGTCACAGTTAGCTGTCTTTTTCCTTCAGGGTGACATAACAGATAGGGTGGGACTTACATATAAGTACCATTGCCAAAATCTTCCAAAGTAATAAATAACAATTTATATGAACACAGTTTGAATACAGCTTAAGTGGATTATATTTTTAGTGTAATGTAACTTTTTTTTTTTTTTTTTTTTTTTTCGGTTTGGTATCCATGCATGATTTGTGGGGGTTGTATAAAAAAAATGCATGACACCTACATTGTTGTAGTGAGAGCTGTGTAACTGAAATATATTAACTTTATTTATTTTTTTACGTTATAACGGTAGTTATTTTGCTCAGGCAGAAGCCTCTATCCATAAGAATTGACTAAAGAACTTCCAGATGTGTTGCAGGACCGTGTGATATTTGTAATGGCTGGTTGCACCCATCTGGGAATTTTCTAGGAATCGGTGTTTGTCATGACAGCACTTCCACACGCTTGATGCTCAGTTCCCTAATAACACACATCCTAAATTAACTGAAAATGTATGTTGTCAATTGATATTTTCTCCTGCAAATAGTGAATGAATAACAAGTGAATTTGTGTTTGTACAAGTTTTGGCTTGTGCACTGATACATCTTGCAGTAGTTTGCCTTCAGGGGTACCCTTTGAAGTCCCACATAGAGGGATTTGCGCTTCAAATTGAAAATGCTAATAATTGTGTAGTTATGCTGCATTGATATTGGGATGATCAGAGATAAGGTTAATAGAACACTGTGGTAGTGTGGTCATAGACTGCACCAGTGAACACCATTGATTACTTGAACACTGAGCCCTAAAGTTGTTGAAGAGGTGATGTTTGACTAGTTTGTCAGGGATGGCAGTTCTTATTTTGACTGTGGGGGGGGGGCCTAACAATAACCATGCCCTCTGTCAGCGGTGGACTATTGGCATGGATATGCACTGGCAAGAGTTTTTACCCAAGAGTGGGCACATGGGCTGACTACATTTCCTCCAGGGCTCTGGTAATTGTGACAGTCTCTCTGTTTTGTATTTCACACTGACATCATGGCACGCATTCCTAGAAAAATGAATGGCCACAGGGTTCCACTCTTCAGAGGCATTTGACTAGTCAGAAATCTTTACGTTATATGCGTTCCTCTGTTGGAAAAAACAAAACCATCCATATCCGCAATAACGATGAAGCCAGGGGCATCAGGCATACTCTTGCTGATATGACCCTCAATGTTTTACTAAACCTGCGTCAAATTCTTCTAAAAACCTCATAGGCCTGTGTTGTTGTACCGGTTTCTTGACGAGGAACAAATGTTCTCACTGAAAGTAAGATTAGAAAACTTATAGGCTACAAAGTCTCCCCCCTCCCTTTTTTATCATGACCTCATAGTTTCACATAGTTGTGATATTAAAATAATTCAACAGAAAAGTAAATGTGGTTTGAAGCTATTTAAAATATAGTCATTAATACGCAAAGAGCAATTTGTTTTTTTATGGATTTCCCATTTTCAATTTACAGTTACTAAGATTTAACCCCCCCTAGGGCCGACAATGTCGTATATGACAGCAAACTACACGTTTTGTCATATATTTAATATCTCCTAGGGTTGGGACGATATGCTTTTACCCCGATTTGATTATTTCACGATACATAAGATAGACTTTTATTAATCCCACACTGGGAAAATTCCTTAGGTACCGATGGGTGCCGATTAAATTTGTATTGTCATTTGAATTTATTGCAGTTCTAGAAGTATTGCGATTCCATAGTATTGCGATTTTCTACTCCTTTAACAAAAACAAACGTTGAATAATACACTTCTAGAGATATCACGAGGCATTTCTAAAAACTAAATGTTGTCTAAAAAAGAATACACATCACATTTCAGTCAGTATGACATCTATTTCATTTGTAAAGACGTACATAACATCGATTTTCTGCTTTTCGTCTGTTTAGCTGGATCCAGATATGATGTAGTCGCCGTCAGCGGTACTGTAGAAACAGAAAATATTGTGGTGACATTGGAAACAAAAAAATCACGATACTTAGGATTTTGCTATTGTGTGTGTTTTTTTTATTTAAAGATTTTTTTTCGGGCATTTTAGGCCTTTGTTTCCATAGGACAGATGAAGACATGAAAGGGGAGGGAGAGGGGGGATGACATGCAGCTAAGGGCCGCAGGTTCGAGTTAAACCCGCGGCCGCTGCGTCGAGGTGTGTGTGTACGCGTGTGTGTGTGTACGTGTGTGTGTGTACGTGTGTGTGTACGTATGTGTGTGTGTGGGTAGGTACGTATGTGTGTATGTATGTATATGTGTGCCTGCTCTACCAACTGAGCTAACCCGGCCACCGGATTTTGCTCTTGTGCTATGCACCTTGTGCTTTTTGGTACTCAGGTCTGAAGTAAAGTTGAAGCTAACAAAACTAGGGCTGCCACCTCTTAGTCGATTAGTCGACTAATCGGTCGTTTTGGTCTTAGTCGACTAAGATTTCTTTAGTCGATTAGTCATTTCTTATGCTTATTCATGCTTAATTACTCATTTCCAAGAAACTTCTGAGCACATTTATGGTAAACACAAGATTTAAAGTGGTGCTTTTGCAGGATTAATTGTGGAGAAACTCAGTTTTACAGATGGTTAATTAACTACATTTATATTTTGCTTTTCTAGTCTTAACTACCTCTCAAAGCGCACAGCTCTGTCAATTAAATCAACTAATCGATTAGTCGACAAAATTGTATAAGTGTTAGTCGACTAAGAATTTCTTTAGTCGAGGACAGCCCTAAGCAAAACAGAACTCCATGATATTATTTTAGTAGAACATACTATGCTGTTGCTTTGCTTCCCCGGCTCTGGAGTGATTGCAGTTAACCAGCACAGCGATAAGAAGGAAGTATATCGTGGGCCATCTGGAGAGTGTTTTTAAATTCCAAAAATGGTGTGTAATCAAGTCAATTTTTTTTTTTTTTTTTTTTTTTTTTTTTTAAGAAGATATCCTCATTTCATTGTTAGTTGTATAGAAGTTTGCAATAAATAATGTGAAATACTCCAAAGCGGAAGAGAGATTTCACATCATCTACAGTTCCTTCTTTCATACCGGTCTGTGTGGAGCATGACTGTTGCAGCGCTGAGAATAACCCTTATCGGTCATCCTCCTCTCTGACCAGACTCCACGAGGAGGTGATGGACTTCTACAACTTCATGTCTCCTCGGCCGGAGGAAGCCGCTATGAGGAAGGAGGTGGTGGACCGGATAGAGAGGATCATCAAGGAGCTGTGGCCCACTGCAGATGTAAGAAACACACACACACATGCTGCTGTTAAACTTGGATGGATTTTCTTAATATCTTAGAGAGCACTGTCTCAAATCATGCCGTCCGGTCTTGGAGGAGGAAGTATTGGTGCACAGACGGAACGCTTTCTTGATATACTGCGTTTTTAACTATTTTATTTTATTTTTAAAGGTGAGGCGGTGTTTTTACAGTAGCCAGCTAACTTAGCTTAGCACAAAGACTGGGGACAGGGTAGCCAACTAGCCCGGCATTGTCCAAACGTACGGAAATTGGGCCACCAGTGCGTTTTTAAAGTCCCTAATTAACGTGTGGTGTCTCATTTGTTTAAACCGTACAAAAATCAAATTGCATAGATGACAGTTTGCCATTATGTACCAGACTATTTCTTGGTCAGGAGCAATAACTTCCCGGAGTCCCTACTGGTTGCGTGGCAACTGGTACTGGCCAAGAATTAGTTTGGCACACAATGTCATACATAGGAATATTAATAAAAAATTTGAGCTGCTATAATCAAATATAGTGAAAGTCGTTGTGGCACATTTGTGGGAAGTCCTGCAAAACTGACTCCTGACCAACACTGTATTCTGACATTTTTCTATTTGTTAGCAATGGGTTTTTGTTTGTAAGCTAACCAGCAAGTGCATTATCATGATGCTAAATGATGTTTCCATAGAGGAAAAGACCAGGCCACAGAGTTGAAGTTACAAAAAGTAATTTAATTAAAAGTAATAATAAGTCTGTAAAGTGTTTTTAAAAAAATATGCTTATTTATATTTTTGAAGTGCACTCACTTTCTACGTGCAGAAATAGTGATGGAGGATCCTGCAGCTGGTTGAGTAGTGCAGCGACGTAGGGTTGACGTAATGCCCCTCTCATTACTTAATCATGTAAAACACGCGCAGTTGTGATTTGTTGGCTGCCAGTCTCCCCCCTCCTCCACTGTGAGCCCGACTGTCAGGGAAAATGGATCAAGCCCCTGATTTGTACCAGCCTCCCTTTTCATTTTAACCTATTAATCCCGGCCTGTCTTTGTGCTATTGCCTTGTCGTATTTACCAGACGGAAAGGGAAAGAACGCTACTCTGCTTTCTTTAGAGAGCTTTCGCTTGCGTGCCCCAAACACTGCATTTCTTTTTTTCTTCTAGCTTTTGTATGCTTAATTTGGCAGCTTACTCCGCTTGTCAGCATTTACTGTCCCTGAAGTGGCACAGGGAAATACCTAGTTCTTTTTTAGTTTGCGAACATTTGAGTTGGATTTGTTAATCATCAAGACAAATGAGCTTTTGTACGATACAGGATCTGTACTGTCAAAAGCATGTAGCCAAACCCATTATAAGTTAGAATGTGATAGGAAAGGCTATGAAGTGTTGGTGTTTTTCGTCAATGTTTTCATATTTCTTCAACATTGCTTTTTCAGGTCCAAATATTTGGCAGCTTCAGCACAGGGCTGTACCTTCCAACAAGGTAAGACCTTAGTATTTAAGAAAAAAAAAAAACTCAACTTTTTTATAACGGATATGTTCAACATTCTGACTGTTTTTGTTGTTTTTTTTTTGTCTTCAGTGACATTGACCTGGTGGTGTTTGGGAAGTGGGAGCGCCCGCCACTGCAAGAACTGGAACAAGCTCTTCGCAAGCATAACGTGGCAGAACCTTTTTCCATTAAAGTGCTGGACAAGGCTACAGTAAGTAACCAGGGCATCTTTCTGTCTTCATATCAAGTCCCTAAATAAAGCCACACTGGTTCTGCAGCAACAGGTATCCATCGAACCCACATTTGGCACGTTTTATCACACGTATTTGATAAAAAAAGACCATTTAAAATTCCATGTACACTGATGCAATGATTAATGATTTGGCACATACAATAGTTTGACCATTTTTAATTTCCTAAAGGTTTAATTCCTCTTCTAATTCTTCCTAAGTAATAGAATATTACAGCCCCAGTAAATGGGCAACCAATTGTAACAAACTTAGCCAAATGAAAATTTGGCAGCACTTATTACATTCCTAGAAAAGTTGTTCTGGACTTCAAGTGGTCAGTTTGATGTAAAAAGCTTTGACTCTCATATCCATGAGGATATGAGGGGGGGAGAAACTACTCAATTAGTGCCTTCCATCTGTTTGCGTGATAGGTGGTGCACACTGCCAGTTGTGTGTTTTATGTTTCCTGTTAAACTGTAAATATACAGTGTATTGCTTATGCCCACTATAATATTACAATAGCAGTGAATACTTTGTCAGCTCTAGTCCACCTAAAGTTAAAACTGGTCATCAACTACTCTGCCTCAGGTCAGTGATACACCACTGTTTACTTTTGTCTGTTCTTTTGTAGTTCTTTATTCTTTTGGGAGTTCAAATACAATTTTTGCAGCTAAAAATGCATATAGTGCCTCAAGGCCACTTAATGCGGATACCCATTCTGGTGGAAGTGGTATGGTAGCATGCACTATCATCCTGTGGGGTGTGCACACAAACAGGCTATCCACTGCAAGCTACAATGATGTCTTGACTGACATGATAATAGGTAGTTAATGGCAGAATTTTCATTTTTGGATTCATTCCGTCTAAAAGGTAGTTGTCAGTCGTGCCCCCCCTCTCTCTCTCTCTCTCTCTCTCTCTCTCTCTCTCTCTCTCTCTCTCATACATAGTGACTGAGCTGATGACTTGACTGTAATGTTTGCTAATACTCACTGTCATTTTTTTCTCCCTTCAGGTGCCAATCATCAAGCTGACAGACCAGGAGACCGAGGTGAAGGTGGACATCAGTTTCAATGTGGAGACTGGAGTCAGGGCGGCAAGCTTCATTAAAGATTATGTTAAGGTGAGATGTACCGTATATATAGCCTTGGTCCTGCCGCTGTCAGGATGTACAGCTTACGGTTACAAATGTTAACTAAGCATTAATTTAGTTAGTCATCGAATCAGACCAGAAGGGATCAAATGTGCACCTTTTTGCTACTGCATTTTAAAACCAGATAGGGATTGTGAATTGAAGTCTTCGCGGACTAAACGAAGTCCGGCCACAACGCACAATACAAGCAGTACTTAGATATGGAGGAGGAGAGCCGTAAAAGGTTATGTAGACATATTTAAATAAAAACCACCAGAGGAGTCACATAATTACTGTTTTACAGTGGGGTCTAAATACAGAACTTTGGATATTGTATTCCCTCTGTGAATCAGGCAAGCCAGCAGTTTAAAGCATGACACTTTACTTCACTCCAGTCTTGCATTGGCACATCTCCTTTCCAAAGTGGAGCTGGAACGGACCCCAGCAACTGTGCTCGGTAGAATGTCCACTTAACTCAAACTGAGTCTGTGTGTTGCTGAAAACCTTGTTGCCAAATGTACTCGGCAGAGGTGAAATCCACCCCATGGCTCTGGCAAGATTTCTGCCAAAGGTGGATCTTTGCCTGCTTTAGTCACGGTTGTAGTAGCTAATGCATGAGAGGAATGCCAGGTGCTGAAGTTCCAGTGAGCTGTCAGGGTCTGACTTTTTCCCCTTTTTGTTGTTGTTGATTTTTGTGTTATGGGACTCTGGGAAAACGTGTCCGAGCTTGAAAGCCGGCTGCTGACAACCACACTTAGCATCAATCCAGGGATAGTTGATGTTGAACGGTGATTGCGTGGGTGAGACCAGACTCCAGTGAAAAGGTCACCTCGAAGCCAATCCTCATACTGTATGTCAGATTCCCATGCCAGCCACTTGGAGCAGCGTAGCGCCCAGTCTTGTTCTCACTTCTTAAAAGCAAACCAAGTCCTGCTGCTCCACTGGCACATATATGCACACACACAGGAGGTTATGCTTTCTTTTCAATTGGAAAATGAACATATTTGTAATTCCCATTCCCAGGCCTTCTGGGGTTTCAGCACATTATCAAGTCACAGGCTCTACGAAGCCTCGTTTTTTTTAGAATGTTTGACCCAGTTGGAAAGATGGAGTATTTATGTGGTTAGTGAGAGGGCTACCATTCATACATGGCATTGATAACAAATTATGATTAGTCAATTGCCTCAACTTAAAGCTGGGGGAGGCAGTTTCTGCCATTTATTTTTGTTTTTTTATTAAAGCTGCAAGAGGTAAAATTTAAAAACACAAGACTGAACCACTGTGGTTTCAGCAATAACTGTGGCTTCAGCAGGGGGTTTTCACTGGTTTGGCACAGTATGCTTTAGTCACAGTTACTGCGGAAACATAACTAATGTACAAAACTGTTTAACTGAATCAACCATTCTCATTCTCTCGGTCTCTTCTTCCACTTTCAGATGTATCCAGTGCTGCCTTATCTGATCTTCGTACTGAAGCAGTTTCTGCTGCAGAGAGATCTAAACGAAGTCTTCACTGGGGGAATCAGCTCTTACAGCCTCATCCTCATGGTCATCAGCTTCCTACAGGTACATCGAGATGCAGACACACACCCCGAATGAAAACCTGTGTTGTAATGTGAGCAGAAAGTAGCCCTAGTGCAGGATGTGGTAGCAAGTTGCACATTGGGAGCAATTTCAGAGGTAGTAGCAGTGCTAAAAATGGCGACATTAGCACTATTCTACTATATTAGCCATAGTGTGTCTTAAAGGTCCCATATCATGCTCGTTTTCAGGTTCAAACTTGTATGTTGGTATTCTACTAAAACACGTTAACATGCTTTAATGAAAAAAAACACCGTTCTCTTTATCATACTGTCTGTCTGAATATACCTGTATCTGAAATGCTCCATTATAGCACCTGTCTCTTTAAAAGAAAAATAAAGCCCAGTCTGCTCTGATTGGTCAGTGTTTCCAGGTCTTCCACATGTGCACTCTCTGCATCTCTGTACTGTCATTTTAGCCGAGAAATGACTAACGACACTATAGCAGATCTATCTATCTATCTATCTAGAGTTTCTTACTACGGGCTGTGTCCATTTGTCTGTGGATTGAGCGTTTTCATACTTTCACAGTATTTATATAGCACCTCGAGCTGCTTTTTATAATAAAAACAATACATGGAAATCTCACTTTTTACAATATGGGGCCTTTTAGGGTAGTAATACCAATACTGATAGTTGCAGCAAGAAGATGATTCATAGTGGAATTAGTAGTAGTAAACGGCTTCCCACATATCCAGCGTTGGGCACAGACACCGATGGTAATCTTGACTAATGCATAGTAATACTTGTTTTAAATACATACTAATCCAGTCTTTCTGTGCTTGCTCTTCAGCTCCATCCTCGTATCGATGCCCGAAACCCCAATGAGAATTTGGGCATTTTGCTGATTGAGTTCTTTGAGTTATATGGCCGCCATTTCAACTACTCGAAAACAGGGATTCGCATCAAAAATGGAGGCGCATACATAGCCAAAGAGAAGATCCCGAAGGCCATGATAACTGGATACAGTCCAGTCTTGCTCTACATAGAGGACCCACTGCTCCCAGGTGTGTGTGTGTGTGTGTGTGTGTGTGTGTGTGTGTGTGTGTGTGTGTGTGTGTGTGTGTGTGTGTGTGTGTGTGTGTGTGTGTGTGTGTGTGTGTGTGTGTGTGTGTGTGTGTGTGTGTGTGTGTGTGTGTGTGTGTGTGTGTGTGTGTGTGTGTGTGTGTGTGTGTCAGCTGCTGACTCCAAGAACAAATACCTCTGCAAACAGACTAGCATCAATCATAGAAGTCAGTCAGTATGAGGTTGTTAGTGAACTGGTTAACAAGTGAAATGAGCCTGGACCTGTCATTTTAAACAGCACAACATGGCAAATGTCATCTTAAAGTCACTATGTGTAGTATTTGAAAATTTCTCGTTTTGGTGACATCTGGTGGTAGTTTCAAGAGTGACACGGTGGCATACAGCAATGGGACACACTAATTGGGTTTAAAAGCAACACAGACTACACCAATTTTCACCAGGATTGTTTTATGTTTTTACAAACAAGAATATCTATCTATCTTAACTCCATGTAAAGTTGTGGTGCTAACATAAATTGCAAATCTCTGTATGAGCATGTAATATTCCACAGCAAGGGAAGCGTTTAGAGTTTGGGCCCATCTTATTTCTCTTTACCCTTGTAATATTTACTATTGTATTGTCGTGTCTTTACTCCACGTAGGTAATGATGTGGGGAGGGGTTCCTATGGTGCCTTTCAAGTCAAGCAGGTGTTTGACTACGCCTACACTGTCTTGAGTCACGCCGTGTCCCCACTTGCACTGTCGTATCCCAACAAAGACTCTGAAAGGTCAGTATTCAATCCACTCAGCAGCACCAAAGAAATTCTGGATAAAGGTGGTGCTCTTTTAAAGCCCTTCTCTCTCTCTTCCCCGCAGCACCATGGGCAGGATAATTAGGTTGACCCAGGAAGTGATCGACTACAGGGAATGGATCATCAAGAAGTGGGGGGGCAGGGATCTGGCGCGAACTGACAACAGAGGTACGGTTCCTCTGACTTTAATGAACAAATAACTGCTTGTGCTTATCGTGATAATTTCTTCAAACTAAGGTAATCCAATTTCACCTCTGTATATTCTATATTATCTAATTATGCAATTGACATCCAACATAATGCAGTAATATATGCCACCCACTTGGTACAACAACATGAAGCATATGCTTTTTTTTTATTCTCTCCAACTCATCTAAAGGAAGCACACCCAGTTTGCATCTAATTTAATTGTAGTGTTTATTCTAGTAAGTGGAAAATGTGTTATTAAACAGATTGTTTGCATCAGATAAATTACACCTACTGTAATTGAACAGCTCCAGATATGATTAAGAACATTTGAGAGTTCAATAGTCTACTGAAAAAGTACACTATTTTTAATGTATACATAATAAAATCCACTTGGCAAATGATGTAGAATCTGAGAGTCCCTGAACCTTTCATTTGTTTTGGTAGTTTCACCTCCCAAGGAGCCGGTGTCGTCGGAGCAGGAGCCTTGCGTGCTCGGTGGTGGTGTCGGATCGGAGGAGCAGCAAAGGGACTCTGTGTCGCCCCACAGCGCAGACTCCCCCATGTCCATCTCCAGCCCCCAGCAGCACTCTTCAGCCTCCTCTGTCTCCTCACTGTCTGGATCAGACAACGTAAGCAAATGCATACACACAGGCGGGATAAGCACATGAAGTGCGCACTGTTAAAGCATGTTATGTGGGTTTTGCCTTTTTTGTAAGTAAGAGTTTACACTCAAAGATGGGAGATAGAAGAAGGATTTGTAGTAGAAGTAAATTCTGACCTAGTTAAGAGTCGATCAGCGTAACGGCTACTCTGTTGAATGCGGACAGCACGAAATGCAGTCGACACTAACTGGTATAAAACGCCCATGACAAACTGGGAAATTGCTGCAGACCTCTACCAAATTTCACCTCTGCAGATGATATATTATCTGACACAACTACAGTTTGTTGGGATTATCCAATTGACATCCAACATAATGGAGTAATACTGCCACCTACTTGGTACAACTACATGAAGCATATCCTAATTTATTCTCTCCAACCCATCTAAAGGAAGCAAGCCCAATTTGCATCTAATCTAGTATGTAAATGGGAACATTGCTCAACCGTGCTCATTGTTTTTCCCTTTTTGTGTCATTTGCCAGGACTCTGATTCAACGCTGCCGTGTCAAGTCCTTCCACCTGCCTTGCCACAATACACGTCTATCCCACCCCTGGGCCTAGCTTTGCCACCAGGCCTCAGCATGGGCACCGGCAAGCCCTGCATGGGAGGACACCATATCCTCTTGCCTCCAGGCTCACAGGTAGGCACACAGCATTAGGGATTACACTGCAGCTTAGATAATGTATGGAAATTAGGAAGGGATGGTTCACATTTGGATCAGGAGTTAAGGGGCTCTAATAAAAAATATCATACCAAATAGCTTTGGTAGCTTTTTTTTTTTTTTTTTTTTTTTTTTAAACCAGACATTTACAGCATTGATGAAATCAAGAACAACTGGATGTTGTTGCTCTTTCCTGTTACTTACTTATTGTCCCTTTTTTGTCCTCCCAGGCTCGCGTCTCACTGCCCGGTGGTCTAGCAATTCACTCCATACCTGGCAGACAGGTGTGTATAGACACCGGGCTCCCCCCCTTCTTCCACATGCCCCCCCCAGCCCATGCTCATGCCCCTGCCCCCTCCAGCCCCCAGCCTCCGCCCAGCCCCCACTCCAGCCACACACACAAGGTAGGCGCCGGATGCCTCAAACGCACTGCACTGTCGAGGCCAACTTGACACACACACAATGTGTATCTCATATTTTCTGTTTCTCTTCCAAGTGTGTGATTTCTCAACCAGGAAATCCAGAGTTCTCGCGAGAGCACAATTTGAATTTGCTCAGCGAGTCACTCTGGCGTTGAGTAATGATGCTCATTAACTATGCCCTTGTAGCCGAGCTGCACCAATCACATCGGTGTATCTGATGTAGGCGTACCAGAGGCGAGCTAAACAGATGACGACAGTTTAATCTACCAGTTACTGTAGCTCTGCTGGTAGCTAAGCGTATGGGGCTTTGGATACGTATCCCCGTGTATTGTTGTGATTGGTCGCAGTGTTGTCCAATTGCGTGCGGTGAGATTTTCAAATTCACGCTTGAGTTGGGCCATTTTCATTATTCAATGCCAGACCCTTAATCTTTTGGAATTAAGTCTGGATTTCCAGGCTAAAATTTCTCTCTCTCTCTCTCTCTCTCTCTCTCTCTCTCTCTCTCTCTCTCTCTCTCTCTCTCTCTCTCTCTCTCTCTCTCTCTCTCTCTCTCTCTCTCTCTCTCTAAAAAATGACATTGCCATCTGTAGTCCATAACTATCACTGGTACACACATCAGACTGAACGTCTGATGTGTACCTGTTGCTATGAGAAATGTCATAAAGAGGGACTTTTTAGTTCTCACAGCCTACTGGCTTGTTAAAGGAATAGTTAAATTTTTTTGGGAAAGATGCTTCGGCAAGGCAGCTTTATTTGTATAGCGCATTTCAGCAACAATGCAATTCAACGTGCTTTACATAAAACATGAAAGAACAGTTAAAAACGGCTAAAATAGAATGAAACCGCTATGAAATAAAAGAATATAAGTTAAATTGCTGTCTAAGAAACAAACAATTACTCAATAAAAGGCAGCATCAGAAAGAAAAGTCTTCCGTTTGGGTTTAAAAGAACGGAGAGTTGTAGCAGGCCTGCAGCTTTCTGGGAGTTTGTTCCAGATATATGGCGCATAAAAACTGAGCGCCGATTTGCCACGTTTAGTTGGGACTCTGGGGCCAGAAAGCAGACGACCCGAGAGGTCTGGATGGTTCATAATTTAGCAGCAGATCAGAAATGGATTTTAAACCAACAGTAGTATTTTTAAAATCTGCTCTTTTGAGAGCCATTGTAAAGACCTCAGAGGAAGGCGTATTCCCTTTGGATGCAAAGAGTTAGATAAGAAGATTGATACCACTCATATTTGTACGTTAATTATAAAGGCACAGCGTGCAGGAAATTAGCTTAGCTCGACATTCACACTGAAAGCAGGAGGAAACATCTAGCCTGGCCTTTTTATTTTATTTAATTTTTTTGCTTGGTTGGTTAGTTTTCCATTTTGGTGCATCATCCGTAAAGTAATTACAAGTTTGTTTATATATCTTCTCTCTCTCTCTATTCTTTCCACCTCTCTCCAGAACGGAGCCAAGTTCAACGTGAAGGGCTTCCACAACCCGCCGCTGGTCAGCAGCCCTGTTCTGGCTAACCGCGGACACACACACACACACACCCACACGCACACACAGTATCACCGCAACACTTGGCGACGCAGAAAGAGGGACAGCCTACCGGTTAGCCTCAGCAGATAGAAACCACTCCCCTCCTCCTCCCACACTTTTTTTTTCTCCCTCCCCTCTCTGGTTGCAAAAGCCCTGACTCTTGGCTCGTCTGGAAGGAGGACGGACAGACAGGCAGACAGGCAGACAGGCAGAGGACCAGAGACCCAGAGACCAGCAGTTTTCTCTCTGTGGCTGCCGCCGCATGGAGCAACAGCCCTCAGCTCGCCATCTTCTTCCTACTATCTCTACCTTTTCATTTCTGCATGACTTCTTGTCACAGTTTTTTTTTCTTTTTTTTTTTTTTTTTCAGTATTAGGTTGATTTCAGTATTTTTTTTCTTTTTTTCCCCCTCATCTTTGTTTCAGGTCTGTTCCTGTTTATTTTTTGTTGGACTTGGTGGCGCTGCCACTTCCAAGTCCACTTGACCTCGTCTTGACCATTGCAGTCAAACTGCTTTTTTTCTTTTTTTCTTTTACAGTATATACACTTAAAACAAAGGGTTTCATTTTGTGCAATAATGTTCTTTTTCTTTTTTGGAACTAAAGTAAATGGTTATTTAATTTGTGTGTGTGTATATGTAAAGGCATTTTTATACAGTTTTATTTTTGTAGAGTTTTAAAATTTTGTTTACAAAACCTTTCCCCAGGCAGCATCTCTGGAATGTGTGTGTTCCTCAGTTGTTGTTTCGGTGCATGTGTGGGAGTGTGTGTGTGCCAGTCTGTAATCGGGTTGAGACGGACCCCCCACCCCCTCTCCTTCTCTTCTTCTCTTCCCTCTTTACTTGTGTTCTGTCTGAGAAAGAGAAGCAGGAACAGAAAGGGGTACGAAGCTCTTATCTTGATATTCCTTCCATTTGTCTTCGTCTGTCCTGCGCTAATGGGCGAGGTTAACGTGGAATTCCTCCTGGAAGTATTGTTCCTCAGTCCAGTTAGTCTTAAGGTGTCTTGGAGGGGAAGTGGGGGAATGGAAATTGCACCCTGGGATATCCTGAGAAACAAGAGGATGTAGTTCAGTTTGGGCCTGGAAGAGGTAGCTCCCGAGCAGATAGAGCTCTAGCGGTGCCACCTCGAGATTGTGTGTAATGTGTATACCTCTGTATGGGTGTGTCCCTCTTATGGGGACTGTACTGGTGCCATATTGAGTCAGTCTGGGGAAGGCTGCTAGTGGCCTGCTAGTTTTCTCTCCACTGGAGGAGATTTTTAAAAAGAAAAGCTTCCAGACAGTGCAGAATGTTGGCCTCAAAGGCCCTGTTCTGTTCGACATATATGCTAGTGTGTTTTCATGTGTTTGTTTGGGGGGTTTTTTGTCTCTTTTTTTTTTTTTTTTTTTTTTTTTTTTTTTTTATTACATGTCATAGGAGGATTGGGGCCAAGAAGGCAACCGCGTGTCTGACTTGAATTTGAAGATCAAGATTAGGGGCGAGAGGTCAGAAAGCCACTGATTCCAGGTTCAGAGAAATCCTCAGTCTCTCTAGGACGTGGTTGTGGAAATCTGATCCCAGGCCTGAGGTCAAAGCTGTAAATCAGTGCAGACCAACACTAAGATGCTCAGCGATAAGGTTTTCTCCTTTATGGTCCTGGACAAAGGAAAAGGAGGGGAAGGAGAGAGAGGGGGGGGGTGTCTTCCTGAACCAAGGACCCTAGTGAAAGGGAATTATATTTTGATTCCATTCAGGAATCTTGTGTATATTTGATTGCCAGGTACTTCCGCTAATTGTTTGCAATGCCTTTTCTTTGTGTTTACTTGGAGTGTGTGTGTATGTGTATGTGTGTGTGTGTACACGTCGTTTTCTGCGAGCACACTGCGTCCCA
Organism: Perca flavescens; assembly: GCF_004354835.1. Taxonomy (NCBI): domain Eukaryota; kingdom Metazoa; phylum Chordata; class Actinopteri; order Perciformes; family Percidae; genus Perca; species Perca flavescens. Next base: position 24,952,025 of record NC_041344.1, on the reverse strand, counting down.
AATACACACTCGCAGACAGGACTGTCGAAGGCTGTGCCTCGCCCAGAACACTACACACGCTGGTGTTATTACTATGCAAGTGGATTATTCTAATTATTGTGTCAACGCTCGTCCGTTGTTTTTTTATTTTTATTTTTTTTCAAATGACAACACTGCTTATTGGACTGGAGTGATGTTAATGACTGTCAAGACTCGCAATCCAACTCATGTGAACTACAAGTCCATCTTCCCCCCCGCCCCCTCCTGTATTTGTATGAAGGTCCTGATATGTTTCAAAGTGTAGTTTTCTACATTCATCAGTCAAATGTAAGGAATGGGGGATGTTGATGTCAGTGGTTGGGTCTGTGTAGTGTGTGTGTGTGACATAGTGAAACGTGTGTGAGAAAGTATCGAGACTCATGCCTTGCCTTCGCAGGTTTTTAACCCGACGCCCAACGGTTCATGAGCCAAGTGCACTCAGAGAGCGACTGGCACTCTGCAGGTGCACTTCAGAAGGGGCCCTCAAGTGTCCACCAACAATTCTCTACCTTTTTACTCCGACTCTGTTCAGTACTGTTACACTATTTATGTTTCCCTTTTTTTTCTCTCTCTCTCTCTCTCTCTCTCTCTTTTAAACCATCGCAACTCTGATCCCTCAGTCAAAACTGCACCTGGCATCAATTCAATCTCAGATGAAGGGTTTCTGTTTTGAGCGATGGCTTTACAGGCAGTGCAGATTATGAGCTAATCATCGCCTCCCAGCTAGAGAAATTCCTTCCACGTTTTAAC